>NW_022436949.1:26397942-26695704 GCF_009761245.1 Sapajus apella | reverse complement strand
AAATAGAGACAATTTGACTTCCTCCTTTCCTATTTGAATGCCCTTTATTTCTTTTTCTTGCCTGATTGCTCTGGCTAGAACTTCTAATACTATATTGAATAGCAGTGGTGAGAGCGGGCATCCTTGTCTGGTGCCACATTTCAAGGGGAATGCTTCCAGTTTTTGCCCATTCAGTATGATATTGGCTGTTGGTTTGTCATAAATAGCTTTTATTATTTTGAGATACGTTCCATTGATACCTAGCTTTTTGAGTGTTTTTAGCATAAAGGGCTGTTGAATTTTGTCAAAGGCCTTCTCTGCATCAATTGAGATAGTCATGTGGTTTTTGTCTTTGGTTCTCTTTATGTGGTGAATTACGTTTATAGACTTGCGTATGTTGAACCAGCCTTGCATCCCCGGGATGAAGCCTACTTGATCATGGTGGATAAGCTTTTTGATGTGCTGTTGCAATCAGCTTGTCAGTATTTTATTGAAGATTTTTGCATCTATGTTCATCATGGATATTGGCCTGTAGTTTTCTTTTCTTGTTGAGTCTCTGCCGGGTTTTGGAATCAGGATGATGTTGGTGTCATAAAATGATTTGGGAAGAATTCCCTCTTTTTGTATTGTTTGGAATAGTTTCAGAAGAAATGGTACCAGCTCCTCTTTGTATGTCTGGTAGAATTCAGCTGTGAACCCATCTGGACCTGGGCTTTTTTTGGGTGGTAAGCTCTTAATTGCTGCCTCAACTTCAGACCTTGTTATGGGTCTGTTCAGGGTTTCGGCTTCTTCCTGGTTTAGGCTTGGCAGGAGGCAAGTGTCCAGGAATTTATCCATTTCTTCCAGGTTTATTAGTTTGTGTGCATAGAGTTGTTTGTAATAATCTCTGATGATGGTTTGAATTTCTGTGGAATCTGTGGTGATATCCCCTTTATCGTTTTTTATTGCATCAATTTGGTTATTCTCTCTTTTCTTTTTTATTAATCTGGCTAGTGGTCTGTCTATTTTGTTGATCTTTTCAAAAAACCAGCTCCTGGATTTATTGATTTTTTGAAGGGTTTTTTGTGTCTCTATCTCCTTCAGTTCTGCTCTGATCTTAGCTATTTCTTGTCTTCTGCTAGACTTTGAGTTTTTTTGATCTTGCTCCTCTAGCTCTTTCAGTTTTGACGATAGGGTGTCAATTTTTGATCTCTCCTTGCTTCTCATGTGGGCACTTATTGCTATATATTTTCCTCTAGATGCTGCTTTAAATGTGTCCCAGAGATTTTGGTATGTTGTGTCTTCATTCTCGTTGGTTTCGAAGAACATCTTTATTTCTGCCTTCATTTCATTGTTTATCCAGTCAACATTCAAGAGCAAGTTGTTCAGTTTCCATGAAGCTGTGCGGTTCTGAGTTAGTTTTTGAATTCTGAGTTCTAACTTGATTGCACTGTGGTCTGAGAGACTGTTTGTTACGATTTCCGTTCTTTTGCATTTGCTGAGGAGTGATTTACTCCCAATTATGTGGTCAATTTTAGAGTAGGTGTGATGTGGTGCTGAGAAGAATGTATATTCTGTGGATTTGGGGTGGAGAGTTCTGTAAATGTCTATTAGGTTTGCTTGGTCCAGGTCTGAGTTCAAGTCCTGGATATCCTTGTTAATTTTCTGTCTGGTTGATCTGTCTAATGTTGACAATGGGGTGTTAAAGTCTCCCACTATTATTGTGTGGGAGTCTAAGTCCCTTTGTAAGTCATTAAGAACTTGCCTTATATATCTGGGTGCTCCTGTATTGGGTGCGTATATATTTAGGATCGTTAGCTCTTCTTGTTGCATTGATCCTTTTACCATTATGTAATGTCCCTCTTTGTCTCTTATGATCTTTGTTGCTTTAAAGTCTAATTTATCAGAGATGAGAATTGCAACTCCTGCTTTTTTTTGCTCTCCATTTGCTTGGTAAATCTTCCTCCATCCCTTTATTTTGAGCCTTTGTGTATCCTTGCATGTGAGATGGGTTTCCTGGATACAGCACACCGATGGGTTTTGTCTTTTTATCCAATTTGTCAGTCTGTGTCTTTTGATTGGGGCATTTAGTCCATTTACATTTAGGGTTAATATTGTTATGTGTGAATTTGATACTGCCATTTTGGTGCTAGCTGGCTGTTTTGCCCTTTAGTTGAGCTGGTACTTGTTGTTCCTTTATATGTGTAGATCCTCTTTCAGGAGCTCTTGTAGAGCTGGCCTGGTGGTGACGAAATTTCTGAGTACTTGCATGTTCCCAAAGGATTTTATTTTTCCTTCACTTATGAAGCTTAGTTTGGCTGGATAGGAGATTCTGGGTTGAAAGTTCTTTTCTTTAAGGATGTTGAATATTGGCCCCCATTGTCTTCTGGCTTGTAGGGTTTCTGCTGAGAGATCTGCTGTGAGTCTGATGGGCTTCCCTTTGTGGGTAACCCGACCTTTCTCTCTGGCTGCCCCTAGTATTTTCTCCTTCATTTCGACCCTGGTGAATCTGACGATTATGTGCCTTGGGGTTGCTCTTCTTGAGGAATATCTTTGTGGTGTTCTCTGTATTTCCTGGACTTGAATGTTTGCCTGCCTTGCTAGGTTGGGGAAGTTTTCCTGGATAATATCCTGCAGAGTATTTTCCAGCTTGGATTCATTCTCTTCGTCGCATTCGGGTACGCCTATCAAACGTAGATTAGGTCTTTTCACATAGTCCCACATTTCTTGGAGACTTTGTTCATTCCTTTTTACCCTTTTTTCTCCAGTCTTGCCTTCCCGTTTTATTTCATTGAGTTGATCTTTGACCTCTGATATCCTTTCTTCTGCTTGGTCAATTCGGCTGTTGATACTTGTGCATGCTTCACGAAGTTCTCGTGTTGCAGTTTTCAGCTCCATCAATTCACTTATATTCCTTTCTATTTTGTCCATTCTTGTTAGCATTTCGTCAAATCTTTTTTCAAAGTTCTTAGTTTCTTTGCATTTGGTTAGAACATGTTCTTTAAGTTCACAGAAGTTTCTTACTACCGACCTTCTGAATTCTGATTCTGTCATTTCATCACACTCATTCTCCATCCAACCTTGTTCCCTTGCTGGCGAGGAGTTGTGATCCCTTTTAGGAGGAGAGGTGTTCTGGTTTCGGGTGTTTTCATCCTTTTTGCGCCGGTTTCTTCCCATCCTTAAGGATTTATCCACCTGTCGACTTTGTAGTTGCTGGCTTTCAGATTGGGTCTCAAATCTTTCAGATTGATGTTCTGTTTGTTGATGATGAGGTTATTTCTGCTTCTTGGTTTTCCTTCTGACAGTCTGGCCCCTCTGCTGTAGGTCTGCTGAGGTTCACTCCAGGTCCTGCTTGCCTGGGGTTCACCTGCAGCAGCCTCTGCGCTTTCACTGGGAGCTGCAATCCTGAGCTGTTCCTAAACAGCCATCTTCGAAACGTCCTAATTATTTTTTTTTGAGACGGAGTTTCGCTCTTGTTACCCAGGCTGGAGTGCAATGGCACGATCTCGGCTCACCGCAACTTCTGCCTCCCGGGTTCAGGCAGTTCTCCTGCCCCAGCCTCCTGAGTCGCTGGGATTACAGGCACGTGCCACCATGCCCAGCTAATTTTTTGTATTTTTAGTAGAGACGGGGTTTCACCATGTTGACCAGGATGGTCTCGATCTCTTGACCTCGTGATCCACCCGCCTCAGCCTCCCACAGTGCTGGGATTACAGGCTTGAGCCACCTCGTCCGGACCAAGAACACTTTTACACTGTTGGTGGGAGTGTAAATTAGTTCAACCATTGTGGAAGACAGTGTGGCGATTCCTTAAGGACCTAGAAATAGAAATTCCATTTGACCCAGCAATCCCATTACTGGGTATATATCTAAAAGATTATAAATCATTCTACTATAAGGACACATGCATACAAATGTTCATTGCAGCACTGTTTACAATAGCAAAGACCTGGAACCAACCCAAATGCCCATCGATGATAGACTGGACAGGGAAAATGTGGTACATATACACCATGGAATATTATGCAGCCTTCAAAAATGATGAGTTTGGGTCCTTTGTAGGGACATGGATGAACCTGGAAACCATCATTCTCAGCAAACTGACACAAGAGCAGAAAATCAAACACCGCATGTTCTCATTCATAGGTGGGTGTTGAACAATGAGAACACATGGACACAGGGAGGGGAGCACTACACACTGAGGTCTCCTGCGGGGAAATGGGGGAGGGACTGGGTGGTGGGGAGAGAGCATGGGGAGAAATGCCAGATATAGGTGAAGGGGAGGAAGGCAGCAAATCACAATGCCATGTGTGTACCTATGCAACAATCTTGCATGTTCTTCACATGTACCCCAAAACCTAAAATGCAATTAAAAAAAAAGAAAAAAAAAAAACTTGCCAAAGATAAAGGAGCTAGAATTGTTATTTAAACTGAGATGTCTGACTTCAAAACATTGACTTTTTGTAGTTGACCATTCTCTCACAGTTGTAATGATTTTCTAGTATTCTCATTTATCATAGTTCAGAGGCAGATAATGGTAAATAAAAACCAAAAAGGACTCAAATTCATCACGTCTGAAAGGTTATCAAGAAACTAGTTCATCAGAGGAGTTTGTATGTTCCTTTTTTCTCTAGATCTTGAGAAAGAGCTGAAAGAATCATTTTTCTTTCTTGGATTTATGAGATCTAAGTCCAAGAATAGACCAGCGTTTTCTCAGATCCCTTCAGCTCTGTACTTCTGTGTTCTGTGTTGACTACCTCTTCTAGCTGCATATTCCATAAAGCGTAACTAGGACAATTAATTGAAGGAATAAAAGTGGGTGATGATAGTTAATATGCAATCTTCTATACAACCCCATTTTTCCCCTAAAATTTCCAATGACAGTTGTCTTAAAATTAGGGGATATAATGGGATAAGAATCAGCTGTCTAGAGAACTGCATGTTCTTATTGGTTTAGTTCTATTAGTTTCCTCAACTTTCAATATATCCTGAAATGGCCTGATTGCCCTAACTTGTTGCCCTAAATGACTAGCCACACTCGCTGGGGCTGTCAGGAGTTAGTAATGTTGCTGTATGGCCTTAGGTCAGATTTGCATATGTTATCCTTGTGCTTGATATAAATCGTGTTTCAAACAAAATATTATTAAATATCTTGGACTTTTTCCTGAACTGATAATGAACAAGTATGCTTGCCTACAGTTATTGAGTTAGATCAACCCACATCAGTATATATACATGTTTTTATTACAGGATATTTTTACAAATATAAAACCAATCTATTTAAGTTTTTCCCTTTATGTAAAATTTCTTTTGCATCATTTCAAGGCTGAGCTATAATCTAAAATTTCAGTCCAAGATTGCACAGGGCTCTGACCCTACAGCAAAGCAATAGGCTTAAAAGGTGGGATTTAGCCAGGTGCGGTGGCTCATGTCTATAATCCCAGTACTTTGGGAGGACAAGCCAGGCAGAGTATGAGGCCAGGAGATCGAGATCATCCTGGCAAACATGGTGAAACCCCATCTCTACTGAAAATACAAAAAATTAGCTGGGCATTGTAGTGCACACCTGTAATCTCAGCTACTCAGGAGGCTGAGGCAGGAGAACTGCTTGAACCCGGTATTCGAAGGTCGCAGCTGAGATTGCGCCACTGCACTGCAGCCTGGTGACAGTGCGAGACTCTGTCTCAAAAAAAAAAAAAAAAAAAAAAAGTATGCTTTGGGAAGAGTGGGGCTAGTATTTGCTAAGTCCCTTGGTCATTTCGTACTTCATCTAATTCCTTCCTGCAGCAAACAGTCTCCGGAAGGCCTCCCTCATGAAATCATCCAAATTTGTAGAGAAAATATCCACATTTATCATTAAGTGTTAGCTTAGAAGCCTGCTTTTGGAAGGAAGAAAATAAGAGCAAAGAGGAAAGGCTATCCTTTTCATTCCAGGGGATTTGGGGAAGAGAAGGAGAAGAAACATTAGCTCTCGAAAATGTATTTGCTTTCCCCAATGTTTTGGTTTCAAATAGCATCTTGTCTTCCCTGGTGAAAAGGTACTGTTTGAGAAGCAGTTAATAGGCAAGAGCTGAGCTGGTTCCATTTCCTACTTCATGGGGTATAAAAATAGCAATGTGAAGAAAGGATAAACAATCATGGAAAGCTAGCACAGTATGGACACCTAGCATTCACAGTGTTGCTTTTAAATTCTTAGAGTTTAGATTCTCTGTGGGAGTCATTCACCCAGCCTTTAGCAGGTACTGACAGACTTTAGGGAGGTGAACCTCAGTCACTCAGAGGAAATGGATTAGATTAGAGTGTACCAAGGGAAATTCCTGAAACTGCTTTATTTACTTTGCTAATTACCAGAATAAGGCCCAGTCTGAGCCCTCAACTGAATTTCTAAATCTATGGGCATTGCAGTGGTGCCCAAAGACTAGATTCAGTGGTTCTCCACCCTGGCTGTACATTAAAACAACCTGGTGAGTTCCAAAGACACTCAAGCTCAAGCTCAAACTAAGACCATTTAAACCAGCATCTCCAAGGGTTGGGGCCCTGGCACCACTGCTTTTCAGAATCTCCCCAGGTAATCACAATGTGCAGCCAGGGCTGAGAATGACTTTGTTAGCTGCAGATTACTATTATTCCAACAGTGGCGAGCAATTTTCACTCACTGACCTCATGTCTGACTCAGAGATTCTTAATTTTATTTATCACTCAGGAAGATAATATTTTAAGCACAGAAGAATTTTTCATATACAGAAGGATACATGGCATATTTATTTCGTGTTTAAAGGAGTTAAATTATGACAAGAGCACAAATTGAGGCATTCTATTACATCACAAAATGAGAATTATTCTTAGTTCACACACATGCTCTGCTCTTTGCAAGGTGAGACTTAAACAAAGATCTTCAACCTTGGCGCTATTGAGACGCTATTTTGCGGAAGGCTACCCTGCACATCGTAAGATGGTTAGTATTTTTCTTGACTTCCTCTTGCTTGGTTCCATTAGCATCCCCCTCCCAGTTGTGAAACCACATCCAGACAATAGAACAACATCATAGTGATCCAGACATTTGCTTAAACTGGGGAGAGGGTAGGAAAAGGCGAAAGTAGGCAAACACTAATCCTGGAGGTTAATCCATTACAGTCAAAACTGCTGTCAAGATAAGTAAAATTTCCAGTCTAGCCATCCTTGACAGCTACTTCCTCCTGAGAATATTTTCTCTTTCATTGTGACTGTCACTGGTTTTAAGGAATGCAACTGTCGGTAACTCAAGAAAGCGAGGTGTCAGATTGAGGGCTGTTTAGAACCCCAGGTATGGTCTGGAAAGAAGACATTAAGATGTGGATTAACAGGAGCTTTGAGTTTTCATAATTTCACATGACTCCTTTTTTCTCTTTTTTTCCTCACTCTCTTTTTAGATGTCAAGCATGTACGTAATTAAAACCAACCAGGCTCTAGTTAATTCTGTGACACTGCAGAACATATTTTATCATTAGTGATTATTCCATGTAAGAAATGAAGCTGGCAAAGCTCAATTTATGAGAAATGCATCAGAGTCATGAAAAGAATCTTGCGATACAAATTTCTGTAAATATGTTGTATAGGAAGACAGTATCTTTTTAATATAGATGAGTTCTATCTTTGAATATTAAAATTCCAAATTGAGGCCAGGTGTGGTGGCTCACATCTGTAATTCCAGCACTTTGGGAGACTGAGGTGGGTGAATAATGGGGTCAGGAGTTTGAGACCAGCCTGGCCACCATGGTGAGACCCTGTCTCCACTAAACATACAGGAATTAGCTTGGCGTGATGGTGCATACCTGTAGGCACAGCTACTTAGGAGACTGAGGCAGGAGAATGGCTTGAACATGGGAGGCAGACATTGGAGTGAGCCGAGATTGTGCCACTGCACTATAGCCTGAGCAACAGAGTGAGACTCCATCTCAAAGACAAAACCAAAACCAAAAGGAAGAACCTTGGTCTAATGGCCACAGAGGCTCACTTTGCAGTTACTATCTAGCACAAGTTGGGGCTAATCATACTTTCTCTCCTGGAAATAATTAGACTGGGAATCAGAAGTAGAGTCAATCCCTATTGGGGCTGCACTTGAGTGGTATAAAGTGGGTTGGTCATGTACATAGCATATCCCACATGTCAGAGATTCGTTTTCGGTGCCTAGCTAAGCACTTGATATACAATAGGATACAATAGGAGCTCCTTTTTTTTTTTTTTTTTTTTTTTTTTCTTCAGTGAGTACTAGGTGCTAGGCAGTGCTAGAAGACTTTTATATGTACTAACTAATTTAGTTCTCACAGCAACACTGTGAGAGATAGGTTTCACAGATGAACAAAGTCAGTTACAGAGAACTTAAATACCTTGCCCAAGACTAAGCAGCTAACTGGTAAGAGGTAGAGAAGCATCAGACAGCCTGGCTCCAAAGTCCAAGTTCTCAGCCACTATCCAGTTACTTCTACCTTTCCAAAGGATAAGAAGAGAGGAAGAAAAAAAGGGGAGGAAGGAGAGGGAAAACTCACCCAATTTTTTAAAATCCCTCTACATCCACAGAGTTAGCAATAGTGGATTCCACTACTTGCAAGCAACACTGATGGTTCATCATCCTCTGCAATGACTGAGACTTTGCTAAGGCCTATCTGAATGATGTCATGTGGCAGTGCTAAACACCCATAGCAAGGAAGGGGCATGGCCCCTATTTCTACCTCAAAGCAACTCTTTGGTCCCTCAGTTGTCAGGACTATAACATATTTTTTTCTCTGTGTAATGACCACCAGCTCAGAGAGAAAAGTTGGAAAATGTTGGAAAGGAGGCTACTTTTGTGACGTAAGGATAGACATAAAAAGCACGTTACTGTGAATGAACACGTGATTCAGCAGAAACCCAGGAAGACTTGTGCCCAAACATTTCCATATTTGAAAATCTGGTAACTGATTTCCAGATACATTCCTGGAATGTCAAGGGTCTTACCAAGATATGTCTTATTAGTTAATTAGCTTTAAATGCTTAGCATTTCGAATTCTTTCCTCCCATATGAGACTCTGCTTTTAACTGAGAGTTTGGCAAACTTTATAGGTAGAAAACTCACATTACTTTTTTACTCATTTTACATTTGAAATTTTTCGTTCAAAAAGGAAATAGTAAATGGTACAACAATCAGATCCAAGTAGCTTAAGATTAAATCTAAATAATTTTAGAGAAATGATAAAGTTATAATAAGATGGATTTCTCTGTTTAGATATTGTTTTATTGTACTGAGTCATTTTATGGCTTTGTGGGGAGGCTCTAGGCTAATGTTACAAAGAAACACACATGCTTTTTAGTAGCAACAAGTAACAAATCTGTAAACTAAGAAATGTCTAACCATGAACCTCCCCCCCACTGTCCCTCCCTTGGCCCTGCATCAACAGACCCCAGTGTGTGATGCTCCCCTCCCTGTGTCCATGTGTTCTCATTGAGCAACACCTGCCTATGGGTGAGAACGTACAGTGTTTGATTTTCTGTTCTTGTGTCAGTTTGCTGAGAATGATGGTTTCCAGATTCATCCATGTCCCTACAAAGGAAACAAACTCATGGTTTTTTATGGCTGCATAGTATTCTATGGTGATATGTGCCACATTTTCCTTGTCCAGTCTATTGTCGATGGGCATTTGGGTTGATTCCATGTCTTTGCTATTGTAAACAGTGCTTCTATGAACATAACTGTGCATGTTTCTTTATAATACATAGAATGATTTGTAATCCTTTGGGTATATACCCAGTAATGGGATTCCTGGGTTAATGGAATTTCTATTTCTAGGTCCTTGAGAAAGCACCAACTGTCTTCCACAATGGCTGAACTAGTTTACACTCCCACCAACAGTGTGAAAGTGTTCCTATTTCTCCATGTCCTTTCCAGCATCTGTTGTCTCCAGATTTTTTAATGATCGCCATTCTAACTGGCGTGAGATGGTATCTCAATGTGGTTTTGATTTGCATTTCTGTAATGACCAGTGATGATGAGCATTTTTTCATATGTTTGTTGAAAAATGTCTCTTTTGTCTCATATACGTCTTCTTTTTAAAAGAAAATGTCTTTGAAAATGAAAAGAAATGAAGAGAAAATGAATACCTTCTTTTCAAAAATGTCTCTGTTGTCTCATATATGTCTTCTTTTAAAAAGTATCTGTTCATATCCTTCTCCCACTTTTGGATGGGTTTGTTTGTTTTTGTCTTGTAAATCTGTTTTAGTGCTTTGTAGATTCTGGATATTAGCCCTTTGTCAGATGGGTAGGTTGCAAAAGTTTTTCCCATTCTGTTGATTGCTGGTTAACTCTAATGATGGTTTCTTTTGCTGTACAGAAGCTCTGGAGTTTAATTAGATCCCATTTGTCTATTTGGCTTTTGTTGCCAATGCTTTTGGTGTTTTAGTCATGAAGACCTTGCCTATGCCTATGACCTGAATGGTTTTGCCTAGGTTTTCTTCTAGGGTTTTTATGGTGTTAGGTCTTATGTTTAAGTCTTTAATCCATCTGGAGTTAATTTTAGTGTAAGGTGGCAGGAAGGGGTCCAGTTTCTGCTTTCTGCACATGGCTAGCCAGTTTTCCCAACACCATTTATTAAACAGGGAATCCTTTCCCCATTGCTTGTTTTTGTCAAGTTTGTCAAAGATCAGATGGTTGTAGATGTATGGCATTGCCTCCATGGTCTCTGTTCTGTTCCATTGGTCTATATCTCTGTTTTGGTACCAGTACCATGTTGTTTTGATTACTGTAGCTTTGTAGTATAGTTTGAAATCAGGTAGCATGATGGCTCTGGCTCTCTTCTTTTTGCTTAGGATTGTCTTGGCTATGCAGGCTCTCTTTTGGTTTCATATGAAGTTGAAGGTGGTTTTTTCCAGTTCTGTGAAGAAGGTCATTGGTAGCTTGATGGGGATAGAGTTGAATCTATAAATTACTTTGGGTAGTATGGCCATTTTCACAATATTGATTATTCCTAACCATGTGCATGGAATGTTTTTCTATCTGTTTGCATCCTCTCATTTCGTTGAGCAGTGGTTTGTAGTTCTCCTTGAAGAGGTCCTTTACATCCTTTGTTTGTTGTATTCCTAGGTATTTTATTCTCTTTGTAGCAATTGTGAATGGGAGTTTGCTCTTGATTTGGCTCTCTGTTAGTCTGTTATTGGTATATAGAAATGCTTGTGATTTCTGCACATTTATTTTGTATCCTGAGACTTTGCTGAAGTTGCTTATCAGTTTCAGGAGATTTTGGGCTAAGATGATAGGGTCTTCTAAATATACATTCATGTCGTCTGCAAATAGAGGCAATTTGGCTTCCTCTTTTCCTAATTGAATACTCTTTATTTTTCTTGCCTAACTGCTCCGGCTAGAACTTCCAATATTATATTGAATAAGAATGGTGAGAAAGGGCATGCTTGCCTAGTGCTGGATTTCAAAGGGAATGCTTCCAGTTTTTGCCCATTCAGTATAATATTGGCTGTAGGTCTGTTGTAAATAGCTTTTATTGTTTTGAGATATGTTCCTTTGATACCTAGTTTATTGAGCGTTTTTAGCAAAAAGTCCTGTTGAATTTTGTTGAAGGCCTTCTCTGCATCTATTGAGATAATCATGTGGTTTTTGTCTTTGATTCTGTTTATGTGGTGGATTACATTTATAGATTTGCTGATGTTGAACCAGCCTTGCATCCCTGGGATGAAGCCTACTTGATCATGATAGATAAGTTTTTGATGTGCTGTTGCAATCAGTTTGCCAGGATTTTACTAAAGATTTTTGCATCCATGTTCATCATGGATATTGGCCTGAAGTTTTTTTTTGTTGAGCCTCCCGGGTTTTGGTATCAGGATGATGTTGGTCTCATAAAATGGTTTCGGAAGGATTCCGTCTTTTGGTATTGCTTAGAATAGTTTTAGAAGGAATGGTACCAGCTCCTCTTTGTACATCTGGTAGAATTCAGCTGTGAACCTGTCTGGACCTGGACTTTTTTTGGATGGTAGGCTACTAGTTGCTGCCTCGACAACAGACCTTGTTATTGGTCTATTCAAGGTTTCAACTTCTTCCTGGTTTAGGCTTGGGAGAGTGCAAATGTCCAAGAATTTATCCATTTCTTCCACGTTTACTGGTTTATGTGCATAGAGTTGTTTGTACTAATCTCTAATGGTTTGTATTTCTGTGGAGTCAGTGGTGATATCCCCTTTATCATTTTTTATTGCATCTATTTGATTCTTCTCCCTTTTCTTTTTTATCAATCTGGCTAGCAGTCTGTCTATTTTGTTTATCTTTTCAAAAAACCAGCTCCTGGATTTATTGATTTTTTGAAGGGTTTTTTGTGACTCTATCTCCTTCAGTTCTGCTCTGATCTTAGTTATTTCTTGTCTTCTGCTAGCTTTTGAGTGTTTTTGATCTTGCTCCTCTAGCTCTTTCAATTTTGACAATAAGGGTGTCGATTTTAGGTCTTTCCTCACTTCTCATGTGGGCATTTATTGCTACAAATTACCCTCTAGACACTGCTTTAAATGTGTCCCAGAGATTCTGGTATGTTGTGTCTTCATTCTTGTTGGTTTCAAAGAACATCTTTATTTCTGGCTTCATTTCATTGTTTATTCAGTCAACATTCAGGAGCCAGTTGTTCAGTTTCCATGAAGTGCGGTTCTGAGTTAGTTTCTTAATTCTGAGTTCTAATTTGATTACCCTGTGGTCTGAAAGACTGTTTGTTATGATTTCCATTCTTTTGCATTTGCTGAGGGGTGATTTACTTCCAATTATGTGGTCAATTTTAGAGCAGGTGCCATGAGGTGCTGAGAAGAATGTATATTCTGTGGATTTGGGGTGGAGGGTTCTGTAGATGTCTATTAGGTCTACTTGGTCCAGATCCGAGTTCAAGTCCTGGAAATCCTTGTTAATTTTCTGTCTTATTGATCTAATATTGACAGTGGAGTGATAACATCTCCCACTATTATTGTGTGGGAGTCTAAGTCTCTCTGTAGATCATTAAGAACTTGCTTTATGTGCCTGGTTGCTCCTGTATTGGTTGTGTATATATTTAGGATCATTAGCTCTTCTTGATCCATTGATCCTTTTACCATTATATAATGCCTTTCTTTGTCTTTTTTTTTTTAATCTTTGTTGGTTTAAAGTCCATTTTATCAGAGACTAGGATTGCAACTCTTGCTTTTTTTTGCTCTCCATTTGTGTGATAGATATTCCTCCATATCTTTATTTTTAGCCTATGTGTGTCCTTGCACATGAGATGGGTTTCCCGAATATAGCACACTGATGGGTTTTGACTTTTTATCCAATTTGCCAGTTTGTGTCTTTTGATTGGGGCATTTAGTCCATTTACATTTAAGGTTAATATTGTTATGTGTGAATTTGATCCTGCCATTTTGATGCTGGCTGGATGTTTTGCCCATTAGTTGACACATTTTCTTTATTGTATCGTTGGTCTTTACCATTTGGTATGTTTTTGTAGTAGCTGGTTCTGGTTGTTCCTTTCCTTGTTTAGTGCTTCTTTCAGGAGCTCTTGTAAGGCAGAGCTGATGGTGACAAAATCTCTCAGCAACTCCTTGTCCATAAAGGATTTTATTTCTCCTTTGCTTATAAAGCTTAGTTTGGCTGGATATGAAATTCTAGGTTGAAAGTTCTTTTCTTTAAGGATGTTGAATATTGACCCCTACTCTCTTCTGGCTTGTAGGGTTTCTGCTGAGAGATCTGCTGTGAGTCTGATGGGCTTCTCTTTGTGGGTAGCCTGACCTTTCTCTCTTGCTGCCCTTAGCATTTTTTCCTTCATTTCAACTGGTGAATCTGACGATTATGTGCCTTGGGATTGCTCTTGTTGAGGAATATCTTTGTGGTGTTCTTTGTATTTCATGTACTTGAATGTTGGCCTGACTTTCTAGGTTGGTGAAGTTCTCCTGGATAATATCCTGAAGAGTGTTTTCCAGCTTGGATTCATTCTCTCCATCACATTCAGGTACACCTATCAAATGTATATTAGGTCTTTTCACATAATCCCATATTTCTTAGAGGCTTTGTTCATTTCTTTTCACTCTTTTTTCTCTATTTTTGCATCTTGTTTTATTTCATTGAGCTGATCTTCAATATCTGATATACTTTCTTCTACTTGGTCTATTCAGCTATTGAAAGTTGTGAATGCTTCATGAAATTATCATATTGTGTTTTTCAACTCCATTAAGTCATTTATATTCTTCTCTAAGCTGTTTCTTCTAGTTAGCATCTCATCTAACCTTTTTTCTAGGTTCTTGGTTTCTTTGCATTGGGTTACAACATGTTCTTTTAGCTCTGAGTAGTTTGTTATTACCCACCGTATGAAGCCTGTTACTGTCAGTTAATCAGATTCATTCTCCATCCATCTTTGATCTCTAGCTGGTGAGGAGTTGTGATCCCTTGGAGGAGGAGAGGCGTTCTAGTTTTTGGTGTTTTCATACATTTTGTGCTGGTTTGTTTCCATCTTAGTGGTTTTATCTACCTGTAGTCTTTGAAGTTGGTGACTTTTGGATCAGGTCTCTGAATGGATTTCCTTTTTCACTGATGTTGAAGCTATTTACTTCTGCTTCTTAGTTTTCCTTCTTACAGTCAGGCCCCTCTGCTGCAGGACCGCTAGAGGTCCACTCCAGACCCCGCTTGCCTGAGGATTGCTTGCAGGGGCTGCTTAACAGCAAGGGTTGCTGCCAAATTATTCCTCTGGTATCCTTGTCCCAGCAGGGTACCTGCCAGATGTTGGCCTGAGCTCTCCTTTATGAGGTGTCTCTTTGGGTATATGGGGGTCAAGGAGTTGCTTGAGGAGACAGTCTGTTCCCTACAGGAGCTCAAGTGCTGTGCTGGGAGCTCCATTGTTCCATACAGAGCTGCTGGGCAGGTACCTTTAAGTCTGCTGCAGCTGAACTCATAACTGCCTGTTTTCCCAGGTTCTGTGTCCTAGGAAGGTTGGATTTATTTGTAAGTTCCTGTCATGTTGCTGCCTTTTTTCATAGGTGCCCTGCCCCGTATGGA
The DNA here is from genome assembly GCF_009761245.1 of Sapajus apella. Classification (NCBI taxonomy): domain Eukaryota; kingdom Metazoa; phylum Chordata; class Mammalia; order Primates; family Cebidae; genus Sapajus; species Sapajus apella. Next base: position 26,680,736 of record NW_022436949.1, on the reverse strand, counting down.
GTAGTCTAGTCACAGTCTGCCAGCAGAGGCATTGCTGAATTCCATAGGCTCTGTCCAGCTGCTGTTGAACTGCCTTGGTACTGGTGTACTGCGTCCGTAGTGGGGGACGCCCTTCCCCCAGCTGAGCTGGATGATCCTTGGCCCAGCTGTGCTTGCTGTGAAATTCTCAATCCAGAGCCTTTCAGATTGCTTGTTTTTTGGGGGTGGTACCCACTGAGCCAGATTGCCTGGCTCCCTGTCTCAGCCCCCTCTCTTTCAGTTGAATGGGTGGCTCTGTCTCCCAGGGCTTCTGGGCACCAGTTGAAACAGCTTCCCAGATTGGTGTGAGTTTTAATGCGCTGACCCAGCACCAGTTAAAACTGCCGTGCTGAAAACTCATGGCGCTTTTCAGCCCAGGAATCTCCTGGTCTGTGGGCAGTGAAAACTTTTTTGGAAATGCAGTGGGCACTCACCCTCTGCACTGTTCTTGCTGGGAACTGTACTCTGGAGCTGTTCCTATTCAGCCATCTTGGATCTCCCCCAGTGGCATGATCTTAGGTCACTGCAACCTCTGCCTCTCGGGTTCAAGCGATTCTCCTGCCTAGCCTCCCAAGTAGCTGGGATTACAGGGGGCCTGCCACCACACCCAGCTAATTTTTTGTATTTTTATTATAGACAGGGTTTCACCATGTTGGTCAGGGTGGTCATAAACTCCTGATCTCATGATTCACCTGCCTCAGCCTCCCAAAGTGCTGGGATTACAGACATGAGGCACCATGCCTAGCCTAAACCAAAGTTCTTTAGTGCAGCAGCCCCATCATTTTTGGCCTCAGGGACCAGTTTCGTAGAATACAAGTATTTTTTTTTACCCGAAAATAAAAACCTGCATGTCTTTATCATGTTGGGAAAGATGTCCATTCTTCAAGTCATTAGTTTTGCTTGAATAGAATGAAATCTCAGTTAAGCAACAAATAAGACAAATGTCATTAATTTAGGTAGAGAGTTGTGCTAAAAGAGACCAAATGAGTAAATTTTAAATTCCTATAAAAGTTTTTTCTTCTTTGGAAATTTTTTGTTTCCTTCAAACCATAACTGATAGTGTCTCCTTGGAAACAATCCTAAGAGATGAGTTGGATTATTGGGAGCCATGCAGTTTAAAGTTAAAGTAATATCTTACCTGTTCCTATTAATGAATGCTAGTCAGTCAGTCTTACTAGTGAAGAAAACTTGAGGCTGGGCCCAGTGGCTTATGCCTGTAATCCAAATGCTTTGGGAGGCCAAGGTAGGAAGATTGCCTGAGTTTGAGGCATCACAGAGAGACCCCGTGTCTAAAATAAAAAAAAAAAAAAAAATTAGCTGAGAGTGGTGGCACATGACTATAGTCCCAGCTATTTAGGAGGTTGAGTTGGGAGGATTGTTTAAGCCCACGAGTTTGAAGCTGCAATGAGCCATGACTGCTGCACCACTGCACTCCAGTTTTGGCAACAGAGTGACACCCTGATGAAAAATTAAAAAAAGAAAACTTGAGTACCTTTCTACTTTTCTACCATGTTGTAGCTGAAACTAATGGAAAGACATTCTAAGAACTGTGAGCTGAGATGTATGTTTTTCAGTATAAGGTAATACATTGACATTTTCATTTTATTTATTGGTTTCTTGAGCTAGGTTAATGTAGCTTCACACCCAAAAGAGACAGTCAGCTTACTAAGCCTGCAAAGGTTTGTGGGAAATTATTTAAGGTTGCATTATGAGCTCACATCTCCCTCATGATACCCCAACAATATATTGGCAACTTCTTAAAACAGGGTCAACAGTAATGCAGTTCTACCACACTGTTTTACTCACAAGATGCAAGGCACTGACCTAAGGGCCTTGAGAAAGTGAAATAGACTTGGCTCCCAATGGATTCACAATTCAGGTAGGGAAATTTAAATTGACTTCACTACTCACCACAATGTAACATATTACACTGTAGATACAGCAACCATTTGGGAGCACAGGAGGAAACAAACTTTTATAAGACAGAGGTATGCAGGTACAGCAAACTGACCACTGGATGTCCAAGGCTCTGTCTCAGCACAGTGGCCACACTAGCAGGGGAGCAGGGGAGGTGACTTTCCACCAAAGCCTGTTAGTGACTTTGGGATTCACAAATGGGAAGAATGGGGCAAAATATTCAGCTACCATCTCCCTGGAAGTCTGTATTAATCCTGCTAATAAAAAAAATTAGTTAATTTTATTTATTATTTTTTACTTCTGAGAGGCCAATATATTTGGAAGTAAAGAGACTTGGCTTCCTGGTCCCACTGTAAGATGGGAGCTTAAACCTATGGAATGTGACACCACTCTAGGCAAAACAGAATTCTTAGTAAAGAAATCATTGATGCTAAGGTAAATTTATTGAATGTGAGTTCGTCTACTTCTTAGATAATTAAGGCATTGCTTATGGTGAACAAGTTTATTTATTAGCATATGTTTACTTTATGATATTGCATTACGCATGTAACTGAACATAAATGGCTGAACTGTTTTTTGGCACAATTTCTAGAAATTATTTAAATGCTTTTTTGTTTGTTTGTTTTTAATTGACAAAGCATGTTTTCTATAGAGCATATTTTATGTTGAAATTTAGATATCAAGTCTTCATTGCACTAATAATTTTACTTATTGGCAAGTGCCTACAACTTTCAGATTCACTCATCACTATGATTTGAATTAGAAACTCAGAAAATAGAGAGGATACCTTTACAGAATCATGGTAATAGAGTAACAGCTGCCTAAACTTGGCCTTAATACTGGATGACCATTCATTATTATTATTTTTAATTTATTTATTTTACTTTAGGTGCATACTATATCTGGCATTTCTCCCCATGTTATCCCTCCCCACTCTCCCCATCCCCCGCTGTCTCTCCCTTACCCTGCCCAACTGTCCCCAGTGTGTGATGCTCCTCTCCCTGAGTCCACATGTTCTCATTGTTCAATACCCACCTATGAGTGAGAACATGTGGTGTTTGGCTTTCTGTTACTGTGTCAGTTTGCTGAGAATGATGGTTTCCAGATTCATCCAAGTCCCTACAAAGGACACATCGTTTTTTATGGCTGCATAGTATTCCATGGTGTGTATGTACCTACAAAAACTCATTTTTTTTAATGGCTGCATAATATTTCATGGTGTATATGTACCACATTTTCTTTGTACAGTCTACCATTGATGGGCACTTGAGCTGGTTCCAGGTCTTTGCTATTGTACACAGGGCTGCAATGAACACATGTGTGCATGTGTCTTTATAGTAAATGATTTATAGTTCTTTGGATATATACCCAGTAATGGGATTACTGGGTCAAATGGAATTTCTATTTCTAGATCCTTGAGAAATCGCCACACTGTGTTCCAAAATGGTTGAACTAATTTACACTCCCACCAACTGTGTAAGAGTGTTCCTATTTCTCCATGTCTTCTCCAGCATCTGTTGTCTCCAGATTTTTTAGTGGTCGCGATTCTAACTAGCATGCGATGATATCTCAGTGTGGTTTTGATTTGCATTTCTCTAATGACCAGTGATGATGAGCATTTTTTCATATGTTTATTGGCCTCATATATGTCTTCCTTTGAAAAGTGTCTGTTCATATCCTTCACCCACTTTTGAATGGAGTTGTTTTGTTTTTTTTCTTGTGTATCTGTTTTAGTTCTTTGTAGATTCTGGATATTAGTCCTTTGTCAGATGGGTAGATTGCAAAAGTTTTTTCGCATTCTGTTGGTTGCTGATTCGCTTTAACGATGGTTTCTTTTGTGGTACAGAAGCTCTGGAGTTTAACTAGATCCCATTTGTTTATCCTGGCTTTTATTGCCATTGCTTTCAGTGTTTAAGTCATGAAGTCCTTGCCTATGCCTATGTCCTGGATGGTTTTGCGTACATTTTCTTCTAGGGTTTTTATGGTGTTAGGTCTTATGTTTAAACCTCTGATCCATTTGGAGTTAATTTTAGTGTAAGGTGTCAGGAAGGGGTCCAGTTTCTGCTTTCTGCACATGGCTAGCCAGTTTTCCCAACACCATTTATTAAACAGGGAATCCTTTCCCCATTGCTTGTGTTTGCCGGGTTTGTCAAGATCACATGGTTGTAGATGTGTGGTGTTTTTTCTGGGGTCTCTGTTCTGTTCCATTGGTCTATGTCTCTGTTTTGGTACCAGTACGATGCTGTTTTGATTACTGTAGTCTCGTCGTATAGTTTGAAGTCCAGCAGTGTGATGCCTCCAGCTTTGTTCTTTTTGCTAAGAATTGTCTTGGCTATGTGGGGTCTTTTGTGATTCCATATGAAGTTTAAGGTGTTTTTTTCCAGTTCTGTAAAGAGGGTCATTGGTAGCCTGATGTGGATAGCATTGAATCTATAGATTACTTTGGGTGGTATGGCCATTTTCACGATATCGATTCTGCCTAACCATGAACATGGAATGTTTCTCCATCTGTTTGTGTTCTCTCTTATTTCGTTGAGCAGCGGCTTGTAGTTCTTCTTAAAGAGGTCCTTTACATCCTTTGTTTGTTGTATTCTTAGGTATTTTATTCTCTTTGTAGCCATTGTGAATGGGAGTTCACTCTTGATTTGGCTCTCTGTCTGTTATTGGTGTTTAGGAGTGCTTATGATTTCTGCACATTGATTTTGTATCCTGAGGCTTTGCTGAAGTTGCTTATCAGTTTCAGGAGATTTTGGGCTGAGACAATGGGGTCTTCTAGATATACAATCATGTCACCTGCAAATAAAGACAGTTTGACTTCTTCCTTTCCTAATTGAATACCTTTTTTTTTTTTCTTGCTTGATTGCTTTGGCTATAACTTCCAATACTATATTGAATAGGAGTGGTGAGAGAAGGCACCTTTGTCTAGTGCCTGATTTCAAAGGAAATTCTAGTGCCTGATTTCAAAGGGAATTCGTTCAGTATGATACTGGCTGTAGGTTTGTCATATATAGCTTTTATCATTTTATGATATGTTCCATCAATACCTAGTTTATTGAGAGTTTTTAGCATGAAGAGCTGTTGAATTTTGTCGAAGGCCTTCTCTGCATCTATTGAGATAATCATGTGGTTTTGTCTTTGGTTCTGTTTATGTGGTGGATTACGTTTATAGACTTGCATACATTTATAGTCTTGAACCAGCCTTGCATCCCGAGGATGAAGCCTACTTGGTCATGATGGATAAGCTTGTTGATGTGCTGTTGCAATCTGTTTGTCAGCATTTAATTGAAGACTTTTGTGTAGGTGTTCATCATGGGTGTTGGCCTCAAGTTTTCTTTTTCAGTTGAGTTTCTCCCTGGTTTTGGTATCAGGATGATGTTGGTCTTATAAAATGAGTTAGGGAGGATTCCCTCCTTTTGTATTGTTTGATAGAGTTTCAGAAGGAATGGAACCAGCTCCTCTTTATGTGTGTGGTAGAATCGGGTGTGATCCCATCTGGACCTGGACTTTTTTTGGTTGGTAGGCTATTGATTGCTGCCTCTACTTCAGCCCTTGTTATTGGTCTATTCAGGGTTTCAACTTCCTCCTGGTTTAGTCTTGGTAGAGTACAAGTGTCTAGGAATTTATCCATTTCTTCCTGGATCACTGGTTTATGTGCATAGCATTGTTTGCAGTACTCTCTGATGGTAGTTTGTCTTTCTGTCGGGTCAGTGCTGATATCTCCTTTATCATTTTTTATTGCATCTATTTAATTCTTCTCACTTTTCTTTTTTATTAATCTAGCTAGCAGTCTGTCTATTTTGTTGATCTTTTCAAAAAAACAGCTCCTGGATTTATTGATTTTTTTGAAGGGTTTTTTGGTCTCTATCTCCTTCACTTCTGCTCTGATCTTAGTTATTTCTTGTCTTCTGCTAGCTTTTGAGTTTTTTTGATCTTGCTTCTCTAGCTCTTTCAATTTTGATGATAAGGTATCAATTTTAGATCTTTCTTCTCTGATGGACATTTTGCTATAAATTTCCCTCTCAACACTGCTTTAAAGGTGTCCCAGAGATTCTGGTAATTTGTGTCTTCATTCTGGTTGGTTTCGAAGAGGATCTTTATTTCTGCTTTCATTTCATTATTTATCCAATTGACACTCAGAAGCAAGTTGTTCAGTTTCCAAGTGGTTGTGTGGGTTTGAGTATGTTTCTTGATCCTGAGTTCTGGTCTGATTTTGCTGTGGTATGATAGATGTTTGTTATGATTTCTGTTCCTTTGCATTTGATGAGGAGTGATTTGCTTCCAATGATGTGGTCAATTTTAGAGTAAGTGCAATGTGGTGCTGAGAAAAATATAAATTCTGTGGATCTGGGGTGGAGCGTTCTGTATATGTCTATTAGGTCCGCTTGGTCCAGCTCTGCATTCAAGTCCTGGATATCTTTGTTAATTTTCTGTCTCTTTGATCTGTCTAATATTGACAGTAGAGCATTGAAGTCTCCCACTATTATTGTTTGGGAGTTTAAATCTTGTTTTATGTCTTTAGGAACTTGCTTTATGTATCTGGGTGCTCCTGTGTTGGGGGCGTATATATTTAGAATAGTTAGCTCTTCCTGTTGCATTGATCCTTTTACCATTATGCAGTGTCTTTGTCTCTTTTGATCTTTGCTGAAGTCCATTTTATTAGGGACTAGGATTGCAATCCCCGCATTTTTTTTGTTCTCCATTTGCTTGGTAAATCTTCTTCCATCCCTTTATTTTGAGTCTATGTGTGTCTTTGTATGTGAGATGGGTTTCCTGAATACAGCACACCAATGGGTTCTGACTTTTTATCCAGTTTGCCAGTCTATGTCTTTTGACTGGGGCATTTAGGTCATTTACATTCAATGTTAGTATTGTCACATCTTGCCATTTTGTTACTGGCTGGTTTTCTTTCCCATTAGTTGACTCATTTTCTTCATTGCACTTTTGGTCTTTGCCAACTGGTTTGCTTTTGCAGTCACTGGTACTTGTTCCTTTCCATGCTTACTGTTTCTTTCAGGAGCTCTTGTAGGGCAGGTCTGCTGGTGACAAAATCTCTCAATAATTGCTTGTTCATAAAGGATTTTATTTTTCCTTCACTTATGAAGCTCAATTTGGCTGGATATGAGATTCTGGATTGAAAGTTCTTTTCTGTAAGGATGTTGAATTTTGGCCACCACTCACTTCTGGTTTGTAGGGTTTCTCTTGAGATCTGCTGTGAGTCTGATTGGCTTCCCTCTGTGGGTAATCTGACCTTTCTCTCTGGCTGCCCTTAGCATTTTTTCCTTCATTTCAGTGCTGGTGAATATGATGATTATGTGTCTTGGGGTTGCTCTTCTTGAGGAATATCTTTGTGGTATTCTCTGTATTTCCTGGACTTGAATATTGGCCTGCCTTGCTACGTTGGGGAAGTTCTCCTGGATAATATCCTGAAGAGTGTTTTCCAGCTTGGATTCATTCTCTCCATCACATTCAGGTACACCGATCAAGCATAGATTAGGTCTTTTCACATAATCCCATATTTCTTGGAGGCTTTGTTCATTTCTTTTCACTCTTTTTTCTCTTGTCTTTCCTTCTCTTTTTATTTCATTGAGTTGATCTTCAATCTCTGATATTCTTTCCTCTGCTTGATCGATTTGGCTATTAAAACTTGTCTTTGCTTCACATAGTTCTTGTGCTGTGTTTTTCAACTCTATCAAGTTGTTTATGTTCTTCTCTAAGCTGGTTATTCTAGTTAGCATTTTGTCTAACCATTTTTCAAGGTTTTTGGTTTCTTTGCATTGATTTAGTATGTGTATCTTTAGCTCAGAAAAGTTTATTATCCACCTTCTGAAGCCTGTTTCTGTCAATTCGTCGCACTCCTCAGTCAAGTTGTGATCCTGTGTTGTTGAGTTGTGGTCCCTTGAAGGAGAAGAGGTGTTCTGGTGTTTGATGGTTTGATCTTTTTTGTCCTGTTTTTTTTTTCCCATCTTTGTGGATTTACCGGCTGTGGTGTAAGGGAGCTGCTTGATGAGGTCACTTGTCTGCCTGTGGAGGCACTACTGGGTTTCTAGGGACTCCTTCAGGTTACTAGGGAAGCTTCCACACCTTTTTCTGTTTATACTGGGAGATTAGGCCTGCCTTTTAGGCTGACCTGTAGGCACTGTGGGGTTGTCAAGAATGCTCTCCGTTGCTATGTAGGCTTCCTGTTTTTTGTTAAAGCGTGTCCCACACCTCTAGTGGTGGGTGGTGCCCTTCCTTCACTAGGCTGGATCATTCAGGTTCATCTCAAACTGTGGCACTGGCTGCGGAACCCACTAGAGTCAGAGCTTCAGCCCTCTGGGGTTTGTGGGAGAGGGTAGGGACCTGCCCAGCAGCACTCAGCAGACTCCCCCTTTCAGCTTCCTCTCTCTTCAGTCATGGGGTAGGAGCCTGCCCCAGCTGCTCCCACTTACAGCTCCCTCCCTCTCCGGGCGGGTGGGAGAGGTGACAGCTCAGTCCGTGGGCTCTTATTCAGCTCCATGCTTGTAATTCCCGGCACTTGACTGGCAAAGATCCCCTGCTCTGTGTATTGCTGAGGCTTTGGGGGAAGCGCTGTATCTGGACTGGAGCGCCAGAGGGGGAGCCTCCGACTCGCCAGTCAGATGCACTTTCTGGGTGAAGCAGCACCCCTCCCCACCTCGGTCTGCCCTGAGTGGGCTTTTCTCACCATCGGACCAGACACATTGAAATGCACCTGGTACCTCGGTTGGAGCTAGGAGATCTCTGGATTTCTGTGTCTCTCTCACTGGGTGTTGTGCACTGGAGTTGTGTCTAATCAGCCATCTTGGATCTTCTCCTGATCATTCATTATTACTTAAAATGTAAATACTTGGTGGTAAGACTGTAGAGTATCTATCTATTAAGAAATGAAATAAAGATAGATCCAAAGTTACAATTCCTTCAAGTTACCATGTCTGCCCCAACAGTGAGTCAGACACCATGCGAAGAGAGAAACTAAAACCTTATTCTGAACTAATTTCTCAGTCTGTTCACCAAAAGACATTTTGCTCTTGACTACTGACCTTCAGGGTTTATTCTTCCATTTTCTTCCTTACTTTGTCATGCAGTCTCAAAGTTCATTTGTCCAGCCATTATCTTGGTTCCTTTGATAAGAATTCTGCTGCTGCTTTTCTACTAAACATTGCTTTAGGAAACAAATTGCTACAGTATAAAGAAATTACTAACCAGTAAACATGACTTCAATATTTTTAAGTTATGTTAAGAGCTAGGCAGCTTCCTATCATACTAGGTTTTCAGTTGTCCAGTTTCGGATTCAATTTAGAACAGTAAATTTGAACACAGAGATTATACATTAATAACTGTCTTAGTCTGCTCTCGCGTTGTTACTACCTGAGACTGGGTAATTTATAAAGAAAAGAGGTAATTAGCTCATGGTTCTGTAGGATAAACTAGAAGCATGGCTGAAGAGGCCTCAGAATATTACAATTAATATTTTATAAATTATTAACAAATATTACAAAATATTAACAAATGAGGATGACAGATAAAGTGTCTTTGAGGAAGGCAAAGAAGGCAGCATCTCTTACAAGCCTGGTGTAGAAGGAAGAGAGAGCAAGCAGAGGTGCTACACGCTTTTAAACAACCAGATCTTGGGAGAGCTCACTCACTTGCATGAGAACAGCAAGCAGGAGATCTGTCCCCACAATCCAGTCACTTCCCACCAGGCCCCTCCTCCAACACTGGAGTTTACAATTGTCATGCAACTTGGATGGGGACACAAATCCAAACCATGTTAATAACCAAATACATTATTTCTATGTTGAGAACACTGTGCCTCTAAATTTGAAAGCAATATTAAAAAAAATTTTTTAAATAGCTTTTATTTGGATTTTCAGCTACATACAAATAGGATTTGAAATGCATGCAATTCCATTTTAAAAACCATAAAAAATAAATTCCACATGATTTCTTAATCACTTTCTACTTTTGCCTGTAGTTATAAGAGAGTATAAAGTAGTTGAAAATAAGTGAGGATGATAATGATCATGATGACGATTTAGTGTCATGTAGAAATAGAAAACCTAATGTGCCAGTTGTAGACATTTGACACCCTGACTTTGACCAACACATTTTGATGGTGTCACAGGATGTTTTTGAATACCTCACAAAGAAAAATTAGCCAAATGTCTATGAATGCTAAACTTAGTTCCCCTAACATGGGGAACTTTAGGGCATGACATATATCTGATTCATCTAGGAATACCTCCATAACACCTATTCCAGAAGTCAGCAAATAAGAATGACAAAGTTTTAAACTTATATCAGCATTCCAGAATTAATATTGACAAATTCATATTGGCATGTAACAGATTTTGGAAACAAAGTTCTATGCATGTGGGTGTCAAGAAGAATAATGCATATTTCTTAATGACTGAAGGATAGCAGATGACTTCAAAGCCACTAGCAGACTGTTTACTTTTTCTGGGATCAAGGACCCTGCATGGATAAAAGGCAAAGGAAGTCATCCACCTTGAAAAAAAAATATTTTCTTAAAATAGAGGTTTGCTATCTAAAGCTCCTTTAATTCCTACATTCAGCTCTATGAAATCATTCTCTTTGATGTTTAATCATCCCAAATCCTATAATAATAATTTGGGGGAAAATAGGTTGCCATGGAAAACAGAGTGGGGTAGGATTATGAGTCTAGCATTAGGAAGATTTGACCTGGTAATAAAATTCATTCATGGAAGCACTGTGGTTAGAATTCATGGGAAACCACCCAGCATTATGTTTGCTAAAAGGAAGTAACAGGATATATAGAGAGAGATGCCTTCAAACAAAGCTGTATAAATCTGCAACAGACAATCATAACACTAAATTACTTAAACTAAAGCAGATGTTTTATGTATATTAAATTTGATGTTGTTTTTTGTTTGTTTATATGTTTAGGTTAACAAAAGAAAGCAGAGACATTGGAGGAAAGTATACAAATAGTTCTAGATATGCTTTTCTTAAGAAAGAAATATTGTAATATGGGTGAAGAGCAGAAATACTCAACTGCTAACGAATGTAATTCCTCCACATTCTCTCATTTCACTCACCTCGTCCCTTTTTTTTTGCCTCAGATTTCGCAGTTCTAACAGGGATTGTGGTTTACATGAAAAAGTAGATTTTTTTTCCTTTTAAATAGACATATATATCTTCAGATGTAAAAACTTCAGAATTTCAAAATATGGTAAAAATTTTGTCACTTTATAGGTTTTGATTTAATTTATTTTAAAAGTTTCACTATTCTTTTGATAGTAGCTGACAGATCCAATCCTGTTCCCATATGCTTTCTGCTATTTTAAAAGAAACAGTACACAATTGCCTCAGAGAAGCACCATGTGTTTCCAAAGTGTGAATCTGAAAACCATCCATCTGGGCATGTTGGCATCTTCCTGAATTGTATGTGATTGGAAGAAATGTATTCAACATTTTGCAACTCTTTGGCTACATGAGAAAGAGAATAAGGTAAAGGAGATCTTTTCCCATTTCCAGTTATTGAGAATCAAGTCTGCTCCTTTAGATTGGAATACCTTGCCCACTCTTCTGCCTGAATAGCCCCAAGCATTCATCAAGACTCACAGCACCAGTTGTCTCCTTAGTGAATTCCTCTGTCACCCTAGCTCTGTATTTGTCACACAACTAGCTGTGCATACACATATGAAATGCTTATTTACTTTGATTAAAATTATTTCTTCAACTGTTGCTTCTCCTATAATCTATGAACTCCTAAAATGGAAGGCAGTTGGTCTTTAATGCAATCCAATTCAACAAATAATATTACAGTGTTCCAGATACTAATCTAGAGGCTGCAGAAAAAATTCTGAATAAGAAGAGAGCATTTTTGCCCTCTAGAATTTACAATCTAGCTTGGGAGATATAAATTGAGCAAGTAATTAGACTTAAAGATGATGCTTGGTGAGGAGTTAAGATAACTGCATCTGAAACCTCACGTAGATGAAAACAAAGTTGAAAGTTTAAACTTTACTTGAATATTGTTTGTATTCATGGTAGTTTTTGTCTTGCATGGCTTAGACATTCAGATTAATTTTCTAGATTGTTAAAATCATTGTATATATTTCTTGTGAAGGTATAGAGCAGTCACTAAATTATGGGCTTGGCATATTGTTAGGTTTATGTGTGTATGTATACACACATAAGTTATATTATATATAACTTATAGTGAATTTATAAGCCCTCTATACCCGTTACTTTATTTTTTTTGGAACTTAATCCTAAAAGTAAAGGTTTTTCTGATATCATTTAAAAAGCAGATAAATTATATTGAATGAGTATAGCTTCAAATATATGATATCAAAATATGGCCACATATTCATCAAATAAAACTAATAGCTTTATGATAAACTAAGAAACTGAGAAATATTGGCACAAAACATTAAAGGCAGAGTGAATTCCAATATTTTGATCCTGTTAGAGTTGACGTAGCCATTTTAGGCTGACCTAACAGAATACCATAGACTGGGTCACTTAAACAGCAGAAATGTATTTCTTACAGTTAAGAAGACTGGAAAGTCTAAGATGAAGGTGCTGCCAGATCCAGTGTCTGATGAGGGCACTTTTCCCTGTGGTGATGACTGCCTTCTCATTGTATTCTCACATGGTGGACAGCAGAGAGAGAAGAAGTAAGCTCTCTTGTGTCTTTTATAAAGATATTAATCCCATTCAGAGAGGCTCCACCCTTTTGACCTAATTATCTCCCAAAGGTGCAACCTCCTAATACCAATATTTTGGAGGTTAGTATATCAACATGTGAATTCTGGAGAGACATAAACATTCAGTCCAGGGCAGAGTGTGCAACTGGTTCCATTGTTAAAAGAACAATTCAGTAAAAACAAAAAAATAATAATTCCATCAGATTTTGGTTAAGTTGATTGTCATAGAATTTGGCTCATTAATAAAATAACCTGTTTCTACCTTAAATGGGCATACTTTGATTAAGGTTTCCACTTATTAGTGACCAAATTCCTCAAGAGAAAGCACTGTCTACTTTTTTCAAACCTCACTCATAGTATCTGGATTAGGATTCTACACAATATGAGAGCTTCGTCAAAGTTGAGTAAATCAACAACTTGGACCTCTTATTATTAAAATGCAACAACTTTAATTAATAGACACCCTTTTATTGATACAGGTGTCTCCTGCTATCGGAATTTTCTCTTTTACTGGAAATTATTTTGCTATCAAAACTCTAGAATTGAATTGAAGCACTACTCTTCAGACCAGAAAAATGTTGCAGAATATGAATTTAGGCACTTTTTGGAGGGCTGGAAGTCTGTACACTGTTGGTAGGAAGAAACTGTCTACTCTCCAGCAGAAATGAGAAAAAAGGGGAATTGTTACAAAATTAACATGGGACCAGCTTAAAAAGATGTATTGAGAGGAAAAGAGAGATTAGAGTACCAGCCAAGAGGCAATAATATTGGAAAAAGTAAAGTTTTCATATCTTGTCAAAAGAAAATATTTACTTTTTCAAAGTTTTTTACGTTGTATATTATGAATAAATTTGAAATTCAAATTATTGTCCAACATGAGAATATATTTGCTAATCTGGCCAGGTTTTATAATGCTCTGATGAAAGTTGTGTGATCTCCAAGTTTGTGTAATAAAGAGAAAACCCTGAAAATCTTTCACTTTGTCATGCCTGCACTGAGGGCAGATGACTCACTGTATGAATTCAAGTTAAATCACTTAACCTTTTTCTCTTATTCAACCCATCTGGGAAGCTGAATACAAGCACTTCACCATGAAACAGATGGTGAGTGAGTCTAAGCTACATTTTCCCAGATTAAAAAAAGAAGAAAAATGTGTTATAAGGACTAAAGGAACCAAATGTGGAAAAAACCAAGGATTATATGGAAAAGAGTTATAAGCTGGATCAGACCTTTTCACCTGTAAAAAACAGTATAATGTTTACAAAATAAGTCCTAGGAGATGATTTGGGGACAAAGTCAGTAAAACCTTTTCATAAGCACCATATGTGTAATGTGGTCATTAATGATGGTATTTATAGTAAGTAAAATGCTATTTGTTTGCTTATTCATTTACCTGTATGTCTCAGAAACAAATTTGGTTACTTTAGGATACTTTTAGGTTATCCATTTGATAACTGTAAAGCTAAATGCTAAGAAAAACAACTTGAGAAAATTCATGAGACCCATCTAAATTGTAGCTCCAATGAAATTTAACACTAGTTTGAAAATAAAAACTTTCCAATAAGAAGTTCTAGGATAATTGTTTTCTAATCTATTCTTTAAATGCATATAAATTGTTTGTTTAGAAGTAAGGCAAGTTATTGCCCCTTTCCAACTTTGGATTTTAATTTTATTATAAATAAAATTATATTAAATTCAAATGTATTTACATGTGAATATATCTGTCACATTTTATGGAAAGAAAATGTTTGTTGCAAAGAAAGATATTTTGATGAATAAAGTAGCACATAATAAAAAGTATCTGCATCTTCTTATTTCCTGACCAGTTGGGATAAAGTTGTTGGGAAAAATTAGCTTACCATTTAAAAGACATGACTTGTAGATGAGGCTGGATACAAAATCTGAGAAATTCACATTATTGACTTCCAGATACCACAGTTTAAAATCCAGACTGTCCCTATCGAAATAACAATGACATTCTTCTTCAAAGAAAAAAAAATTCTAAAATTTGTATGTCACCACAAAAGATCCCAAATAGCCAAAGTAATCCTGAGCAATAAGAACAAGCTGGAGGCGTCACACTACCAGACTTCAAAATATGCCACAATGCCATAGTAGCCAAAACAGAAATATAGACAAATGGAACAGAATAGATGATAACCCAGAATTTAATCCATGTATCTACAGCTAACTGATTTTTGACAAAGATGTCAAGAATATTCATTGAGGAAATGACAGTGTGTTCAATAAATGGTGCTGGGAAAACTGGATATCCACATACAGAGGAATGAAATTAGACTCTACCTCTCACCCTATACAAAAATCAACTCAAAATAGACCAGAGACTTAAATGTAAGACCCCAAATTATAAAACTACTGGAAGAAAACAGTAGAAATATTTACCACATTGGTCTGGGAAAAGGTTTTATGAATAAAACCTCAAAATTACAGGCAACAAAAGTGAAAATAAACAAATGGGGTTATATCAAACTAAAGAACTTCTACACAGCAAAAAAGACGATCAGCAGAGTGAAAAGACAACATAGAGAAGGGGAGAAAATATTTGCAAACTATTCATCCAACAGGAAATTAATACCCAGAATATACAAGTATTTCAAACATCTTAACAGCAAAAAAGCAAACGATTCCGTTTAAAAATAAGCAAATGATCTGAACAGACATTTCTCAAAGAACACCATACAGATGGTCAATAAATATACTTTTTAAATGTGCCAACATCACTAATTATCTGGGAAATTCAAATAAAAACCATAATAAGGTATCATCTCACCCCAGTTAGGGTGATTATTATCAAAAGGAAAAAAAAATAACAAGTACTGTTGAGGATGTAGAAAAGGAAACGCTTATACACTGTTGGTAATAATTTAAGTAAGTGCAGCCGTTATGGAGAAGAGTATGTAGGTTCCTCAAAAAACTGCAAATGAAATTACTATAGGACCTGGCAATCCCACTACTGAGCATTTATCTAAAGGAAAGGAAATCAGTATATGGAAGGGACATTTGCATCCCCATGTTTATATGTTTATTGTAGTACCATTCACAATAACCAAGTTGTGGAATCAACCTGGGTGTCCAACAACGGATCAATGGATTAAGAATTTGCAGTATATTCACACAATGGAATACTATTCAGCCATTAAAAAGTATAAAATGCTTTCATTCACAGCAACATGGATGCAATCGAAGGACATTATATAAACTGAAATAAGCCAGGAACAAAAAGTTAAACACTGCATGTTCTCACTCCTACATGAAAGCCAAAAAAGTTGAGTCATAGAACAGGGTGAAGTCAAAAGAATAGGGTGTACTAGAGGCTTGGAAAGGGTATGGGGAATAGGAGGGTAGAGATTTGTTAAAGTATACAATGTTACAATTGATAGAAAATAAATTCTAGAGTTCAATACTAGATGTAGGATAAATATGGCTAATAATATATAGTTTCAAATTGCTAGAAGCAGGGTATTGAATATTCCAAACACAAAGAAATGATCAATGTTCGATATGATGGATATGCCAATTACTTTGATAACTATATATGAATCAAAACATCACTATCTACTCCCTAAATATGCATTACCATCATATGTCAATTTTAAAACAATTATTTACAAAAAATAAAAGAGACTAGACTTTGGGTCTAGGGACTGCCTCTAAAGAGAGGCTCCACTGTGGTTGAGGCAAATGATACCTCACTAACCCAGTGCAAACGTCCTTTGACTGATTCTCAAAAGCCTCTTTATAAAGCAACATAAAAATGTGTATACATTTTTTTTCTTCAAGGAATCACTTTTTATTGAAGTTAGGTCATATTACTATTACCAAGAAATATATATGAGACATTTGTTCATTATACATCATATCCAGCAAGTTTCCAATGCTTAGGATCATTTAGAGGCATAATGCCTTTGATGGGGAAACCCTGTCTCTCTTAGACAATGCATATTGGTTTTCCATAACTATGTTGAATACCTTCATTTGTCTTTCTTGTGATTTAAATACTGAATATAGACTTCCGATTAATTAGAACTACATGTCTCCGTCTTTCTTTCACTAAACTAATACTGAGACATGGCATGATATTTTGGTTGCATTAGACTAAGAATCATTTCCAATTAGTCACTATAATGAGAAGCAAGTCAATGCCCATAACTGACAGTGGGCGAGCAGTCAAACTCTCTTTATATATATTTACATTTATATAGCCCATAATGGAATATGCAAAACATAAGCTTCATATAAACACTTTCAAATAATTTTCACTCTATCCTTAAATCCAGCATAAAATCATCTTTGTTGTGTCTGTGATAAACATAACTAATGAGGTCTTATAAAGACATTAACATTTCTCTTTGATTGTTAATTTTCTTTGTATGCAAATCACACATTATTGTCCTTCCACACTGCACAGCAAGAATGGCAATACAAAATGGACGTATTATGAACATATCACAAAGCTCTAATTGCTGGCTTCAAGTTTATGTATTTCAGAGTTGCACTCACCTTGTTACTCTCAGTGGTTGGAAATGGTCTCCAAATAGACAGTAGATTAAGAAGGAGGATGTGAAACATCATCTGTTTAAATGAGAATTATCTAGATTATTATCAAAGCTCAAATTTTATTTCAACTCCACTATAGTATACTGTCACTGAAATTGTAGCATTTTAGAAGAGATAACCAAATGTATGATTACTGACGTGGCTGATGGTTCTATCAAATGAGAAAGTGCCTTTTCATGCTTATCCAGACAATTGCTGGTAGCATTCTCAACATACCGTAAAGAAAGACAAAGGAAAGACAAGAAAGCATTTTTGGTATACTTTCTATATTTTAGGCACTATGTCAGTCAATAGCTTTTATTTTATTATCTCATTTAACCTTCTTACTCCTTCTTTGGTAGACAGATGAATAAGCTACAACAAATGTAAATTACTAACTCAGATTTTGTTCTTTCTACTACTACATTATGTCATCTGCCATAAGGAGAAACCTACAGCTGTACACTCAGTAATTATTTTAGGCTTCTTTAAAGTGTAATATCTTCTTAAAGACAAGTTTGCTTTTTTCCCCTAATCTCAACCTAAGTTCCTAGTGCTCCAAGGACTTCAATAGTAATGTTCCATTCAATACCCTGTGATTTTTCAGAGACGACAGTTAGGATTCATCAGGAATAGTGCTTAGAAATTTTGAATTTCAACTCGAGCATAGAGGAAGAAATAGCAGGCATTTCCTTGGCCCTTTTAAAAAAAAATGCTCCTTATTTTCCAGTATGTTGGTATTTTTATATATGTGTCAATAATAATTTAAAATATATCATATTTTCTTAAATCACTGTCTTCCTTTAGTCTGAGTGCAATTTTTTGCTTACATTTATTCTCTTAATTTTGTGTGAAAACAATAAAGCCTCCAGGCTTTCATTTACATGGCTCTTTCAGCTACTGCTTTTCATCTTTTCTTCTCTTGGGGTTTGCTTTACGCCAAGGTAAACTTCATCTTGTCTTTAAAATTGCAACAGAAGAGGAAAAAGTCATACAGCATTATTTATTATCTGGTTATAGCTTTCATATGCAATGTTTCCTTTTTATTTTTATTGAATAGGGGTCTCACTATTTTGCCCAGGCTGGACTTGAACTATTGGGCTCAAGCAATCTGCCTACCTTAGCCTCCCAAATGGCTGGGAGTATAGATGTGAGCCACTGCGCCGTGCCAGACATTATATTTTTAAACGAATATACAGCTAGAATATGATGTACTGTCTGAATAATAGAAAAAGAGGTTTTAATATGTGCTTTTTAATTTTAAAAAATCATTTTAAAAGCCAAAAAAATTAAGCCTTAAAGGAATAATAATCAAACCCTATAAAGCTACAAATGGAGTATGTTTCTTTTAAAAAAAAAAAACTGTAATTTAATTTTATCTTATTTTAAATTATAGGGTACATGTGTAGGATGTACAGGTCTATTACACAGGTAAATGTGTGCCCTGGTGGTTTGCTGCACGTATCTACCCATCACCTAAGTATTAGGCCCAGCTTGTCATATGCAATATTTCTTAACATCTAGGGCAATCAATAAACAATTGTTGAATCATAAAAGATGTTAACAGTCTAATGAGAACTAGATTTCTTTGAGTTGGCCATAAAAACATATTCAAGAAAATGAATGTTTTCTCATTTTTAGACTAGAGCATCTCTGACAGCTCTCTTCCCCACAACAATTTAAATAATATGTAAATCATTTATATACCAATTATATTTTCAGTCAGTCTGATCCAAGGTTTTCAAATATAGTCCCTTGAGATAGTTTTAAAGAGAATTCTACAGACAAATAAGTTTTGCAGAAGTTTCCAGTACTCAGTAACTTCTTGGAGTTTCATATTGCACATTCATTCATTCATCTAATATTGACTTTGAGAGGATCTGCGGTAAAGAAGCTATTTACCTTTATTGGTCATGAAACCCTTTGGGGGCTTATTCATATTCTATGAAACTTCCACTTCTTAAAACAGACATTGGAAAATTTTGGTGCAATCTTTTGCAAGTGGAAAGATTTCTGTAGGCTGTAATGTTTAAGCAGCTGAAGTGCGAAATAATTATTCTTGTATATAGAGAAGTAGGACAGTTACAGAGATATTGATTAAAAGTGATAGAATATTTTAAAATGCTTAACATTTGACTTGTAGTTCATTAATCTAGTTAAATGTTCCTTAGCAGAAAAAATTAATAGCATTTGACTGCATAATCCAATAGTACCCGATGTGCTATTTTTGGTTTTGTTTCTAAATAAAACAACATTCAGCTTTCAGAACAATATGACCCCCTAGGTCTCACCTTTCTTTAGTCTAAGCCTGCTAAACTTATGGGAAAGGCTTCCAAGGGTTTCTTATCACTTGACCATTGAGAATCAGGCCATCAAGGCAAATAGCAAACAACAACCTCTTTTCTGCCCTCCCTAGGAAATTGGCCACAAAGATTCCAAAGGGAATCTATTACAAATAAACAGGCTTTTGTGGTTGTTGAATGGTCTTGCATTTTCATGATTTTGTGTCATTTTTACTTACAAATATAGAGGACTAAGATCCAACCTCCTGCCCTTTTACTTTGTAACTAAGGCAATATGCTCATACACAATATAATAAATTGTGTTCACTTCAGAGAGTTCATTCAGCTATCTATATAGAGTTTTCAAAATACCATTAAAAATTCATCTGTTTTTCACTACACACCTATTAGAATGGTTAAAATATAGTAAAAATAAAATACTGGCTGTGCCAAATCTGGCAAGTATGTGGAGAAATAGATCTCCCATGAATTACTGTTGTGAATGTAAATCAGTACAGCCACTCTAGGAGTTTGGTTGTTACTTATAAAATTTAACATACATTTATCACATGACCCAATGACCACACTCCTGGACTTCTATAGACATGAAAATTTATGTTCATGTAAAAACTTGTAGATGATAGATGATGTTCACAGTAGTTTTAATTGTCATAGCTCAAAACTAGAACAAGCAAACCCAATCCAAATGTCCTGCAATGGGTGAAAGTAATCCATAGCATGGAACATTTTGCAGGAATACAAAGAAACAAACTGTTGATATTCTATTTGCAATAATATGAATGAATTTCAAAGTGTTTTTTTTTTAATACAAATAAAAGCCAGCATAAAAATGTTACATACTGCATGATGACATTTATACAACATTCTTGAAATGATGGAACTATAGGAATGGAGAACAGATCAGTGGTTGAAGGCATTGGTGAAAGGAGAGGTGAAACTATAAAGGGTGCAGAATAGCTCCGTATCTCAATTGTGATAGTGCTCATATATATCTATACATGAAATAAAATTTCACAGAACTATACTCACACATATACAAAAAAAGGGAGAGAGTACGTACAAAAACCTCTGAAATCCACATAAGGTCTATAGTCCAGTTAATTGTATTATGCCAATGTCAATTTTGTGGTTTTGATAATGCATTATAGTTACATAAAATGTTCCCATGAGAAGTAGCTAACAAATGGGTATAGGAATCTTTCTGTACTATTTTTGTAATTTCCTGGGAGCTTATGATTACTTCAAAATAAACATTTTTTTAAAACTTTCAATATTTTATCTATTTTTAGGAAAGCATGTGTCTTGAACCATTTATGCAAATCTGGCTATGTAAAATAAATTATACGACCAATCTGAAGTTCTGTCCTTGCCTAAAATCTCCTGATCATAAAGTTTTCTATCATGAAACTCAGAGGTAAGAAGTGTTGATGTTTTTGGTTATATGAAGTTAGCTGAGGCCTCACAAAGAGCAAATGTTAATAATTTCAACTTTAAGTTTAGAAGGAAAATGTTACCTAAACAAAGATATAAGGAAGGTTTTAACTGCAGTTTCATGGGCAACACCTTTTAAGCTAAGAGAAAATTGCTAATGTTTTATTTGGTATGAATTCATAAGCGAAATGCAGAGTAGAAGGATAATAAAAAGATGTAGGGAATGGTCTGGGTAAGTGCTTACATAATTCAAAACCAATGTCAAATGTATAATTTTAGGTGTGGGACATGGTGGGATTTATCTGTGACATTATATGAAAAATCTTAAATTCCTTACTGATGACTTCAAGGTTTAAAACTACAGCATTGATAAAAAAACAAAAATGGCAGGCTACATCTAGGAAATGGGATGAAACTGAACACACCCCTTTAGTGACTTCTAGAAAGATACGTATATATTTACAAAATTTACCCTGGTCACATATTCCTTATGTAAAGCTGTAGATGCCTGGTATAGTAGGCATCTATAAAAAATAAACAAATTGCTTAAAATACTTTTTTCACTATCCAATCATCATTAGATATGCAGTTATCTTTCTCACGTTGCATCATCTTACCCACTATGATCTATACAATGTCTCTGCTTTCCTTTAGGCACTTGTTAACCAATAACTTGTTGAAAACCTTCACTGAAACATCTTAGAGGCCTTATATACCATGCCTTGATTTTAATATGTTGTCATTGAGTGTAGTATTTGCTCTTGCAAATGTATTTCTCTTCCGCAGGTCTCAATCTTGGGTAATGGTACAAATATCCACTCAATCCCTAAACTAAACTGACCTGTCTCCTTCATCTAGCTCTGCATCTCAACACCAAATGCCCTCAACTTGCTCTCACAAACATTTTCAGACTCAGATTCTATTGGTCACTGTAATTGCTGTCTCCATCTGAGCATGTCATCCCTCTTGGGTTAAAACCTCCCTTGGTTCCTTATGTTGTTGTATTAATTTTCTATGGCTGCCGTAACAAATTACCTCAAGTTCAGTAGGTTAAAACTACAGTGGGCTAGAATCAAGGTGTTAGCCAGGGTACATTCCTTCCTGGAGAATCTAGGGGAGAACTCATTTCCTGCTCATTCAGGTTTTTGGTAGAATTCAGTTCCCTTTGGTGGTGGGGCTAAGGTCTTCATATCCTTACTGACTATTGGCTAAGGGATTGCTCTCTGCATTCAGAAGCTACCCAATTCCTTAGTTTGTGGCTCCCTTCCTCCATCTTCCAAGCTGGCAATGGTTGGTTGAATCCTTCCCATGCTGCCTCTCTCTGATCATTTGTTTATTATTGCATCTCTGTTTGACAGCCAGGAAAGACTCTCAGCTTTTAAAGATTGCTATGAGTAGATTGGAGTAATCAAAGATAATCAAGGGTAATCTCCCCTCTCAAAATTCTTAATCTTAGTCACATCTGCAAACTTTCCTTTTCCACATAAAGTAACATATTCACAGGTTCAGGGCATTAGAATATAAATACCCCCCATCTTTGGGAGCTATTAATTCTGCCTTCCACAGATATGAGTGAGTTTTAGGAAAGCCAATAAGTCAGGAGCCGTCTCCTTCTAAGTCAAGAACCAATGGGGAGAGAAAATATGCACGAGTCAGACAGATCAAAGGCACAGAAGTGTCAAGTTTTATTTCTGATAAGGCTGATTGAGGAATTTAACTTTAGATTCAGGATAAATGGTCTAATAGCTCACCTCTGAATTAGGCTTTACCACTGAGTCACTGGTAATAGGGGCAGACAGAACATGATCCTGTAAATGAGAAGTGTGTTTTAGCTGCACACCCTCAGTTTCTTCCCCAAATCTGTCTTCCTGTAGGCTTCTCTTCTGGAAAGGAGTGTGAGCAGGGTGGAGTGAGAAAACATTGGCAGTTCCTCTGCAGGGAAGCATGAGACATGGAGACTAAAAGTGCTCTCTTACAACAGTCTACCGACTGTGTGTGTGTTATAAAAACTGTATATTTCAGAGTCCAGCCCCACTGGCTATTCTGGCCTTATCTTCTGTCACTGCCCTGCTTGTACCCTGCCAGGTTTTCTTATTGTTCTTAAGTAGCAATGTCCCATTTAATTCCCCTTTCTCCTATTTTCCATCTCCTCTACCTAACTGATGCTTCCAGTCACTGTGTGGCAAACTCTTACTCATGCTTGAAGACAACTTCCTATGTCTCCTCCCTGAAGAAAGCTTTCTGTGCCTCTTCAGACTCCCTTCTCCTAATATGATGCCTTCTTGTGATGTATTTCTGAGGTCCAACATAGTATTTGGATTTGAAGCATAATGGGACCTCATGAGATGTTTTTCAATGAATCTCATGTTTTGAATAAAATTCATAATTGAATTTCTCTGTTAATTTCTTCCTCTAAGAGAAGGAATTGTCTTACTCATCTTTTTAGCCCCAGCTTTATCTCCCATGCCTGATATACAGAATATCCTCCATAAACTTTTCATTTATAAAAGGCAAATTAATTATTTAAATATTTCTGTCAAAAGCAGAACATATCATTGGAAATGTTCATATAATTAGAAGCAGATTCTATTTGGTCTATTAGCTCTCAATTTTTAAAGGGAACTTTTGATATGTAAATCCAGAGCCCTTCCAGTAGCCAATGAGATCCTAAATTGCCCATTGTCAGGACATTTCTCTGATCTGATTATCAAATACTCATTTCTAGCTCTTCCTCCTGTTTTGTTCTTATTTATAGTGGGGATAACTATATACTTAACATTATACTAATGTTATGTTTGCTACATTATATGTTGGTTTATTTTCTTTCTGTCTAAATGAATTGTAAGCCCACAAGAGCAGCCATGTTGCTTTATTGAATAGCTCTAACAGTACCTGCCACACAGGTACTGTTAGAGTTAAGTAAACACATGTTGAATGAAAGAATGAAGAAGATAGTGTGAAATGAGAGAAAAAGTAGGACTCTGGGATAAGAAAGGGCTGATTAAAATAGTTATTCTCCAATGTTTTCATCTACCTGGACTCAAAGAAATCATTTGATGTCTAATATCTGTCTTGCATGGATGGTGGGATATTGGCAATAGTGTATATAATATACCTGGCACTTACTAAGTGTTCCAGAAATGTTGGCTGTAACTGTGTCATTTGCTTTCATAGTTTAAGGTTTATAAAAATTATTAATGGAGATCAATTTTCTTAGTGACTGTGTTTCTTTCTGTGTACTTCTTAACAAGGAATGAAGTGAAATTCTAGCGTGCTTACCCTATTGTCAGCAGAGTCAAATATACTTAATGCAGTATCATAATAGCTACCAAACTTATTAGGAATGCCATTAAAGGATTTTAAGCATTCCTAAGCAAGAAATATTTCAAAGTCATCCAAAAAGCTCTCCAAGTTAGCTCTTCCCATTCCAACCTAGAATACAAGGCAAGAAGACAGCTTTAAGACAGCTGTGGGCTTTTGCAAGGCCAAAATGCTTTTGTGTGTCTGTACCATACAATCTATTCATAAAAGAAAAAACCTAACCTTTCCATTTTCACAGTTTTTTTGCATCAGTGTCCATACCAGGTTTTATAATATATTCAATTATAGTTCTAAGTAGATGGTAATATAGACATTTTTATCTTATATTATTTTGAATGTAATCATTATTTTGTATTGAAATCCTATGGATTTCAAAGAAACGTTGTATTCATTGCTTCTGTTAGATAGGCGGCTGTATACTGTGCACTACAGGCATATCATCTTGATTAACCTTGTACCACTCTGTAAACTAATGTCAGTTTTCACTCTTTGCTGTTGAAGCTGTGGCCCCAAACATCCTTGACTTCCTCTGGGCTACAAGAGTCAAAGTCTAGTTGGTGTGTAATGTAACAGAAAGAATATAACATTTTTAAAAAATTTGGATCAGCTCTCAGCTGTGCAACTGGTTTTCTGTCTTTGCAAATCTCTAAGTCTTAGTTTTCTCATCTGTAAAATGGAGTTAGTCCCACAAAACTAAATGCCAATGTTTAAATGAAAAACCTAAAGTTGTGGTAGTTTTGGAATGTGGATATTTTACACATTTAACATCATGTGAGTAGAACTTAAGTCTCTGATGGAGCTCAGTGGTCTTTTAACATACTCCCAGATTTTTCATGTAAAAAGCATATTATATATTCATGTAATAGTCCATTTTCTCCACTTTGTTTTCAGCTCTCATAATTGAAACTTGTAAAGGAAATACTATTCCTGCTTTTCTGAATCATAGTCAAATCATTTGGTCATTGATTCATTTATTCAACCCCTCTTATATGCCAAACAGTATTCTAGGCATTGGACTTACGGTGTTGGATGAGACAGGCAAGGCTTATATTCCCTTGGGAGTGCCCAAACTATGAAATTACATAACTAAACAAAAATTTAGATATCTGGATTAGGATTTGGGCTATAAGAAAAATAAAACAATGTAATGAGTTACAGAGTAACTGGCGGCATACATATACTATATTTTAGGGACACCAGTCTTAGGGAAGACTTATAGAGAAAACATCTCTAAGACAAACCAAAACCAGGATAAGGAGTCAGCTCAGTTAAGTTTTAGGGAGAAAAGAAATCAAGGCAAAAGGAAAAGCTGGACAAGTATGAGCCTGAGGGCAGAAACAAAAGAAGCCTTGCATGGAGAGCAGTGACAAGGGAGAGGTGGCAGAGAGAAAGGCAGGGTCGGATCAGATAGGGCCTTTGGGGCCACAGTAAGGGTTTTGGATGGTATTCTTTATATTGCGCAACATCACTCAGGAAGCTAAGAAAACAATGTTTTGCGAAGGGCAAGGATGGAAACCACAAGATGAATTAGGAAGCTCTGGTTATCAAGAAAAGGCAATAAAGGTAAGAGAAGATAAGAGAAGAGAAAAGGATGAAGGGTGGGTGCTCCTCCAGAAAGGGTGATCAGGGAAGGTATCTCTGAGGAAGGTTAGACATTTGAGAAGGAACCAAGTTAAGTGAAGAGGAATCAGGTTCCTGGATTAGGCAGAAACAGTGTGTGTGGATAAAGAGAAACGGATGAAGGATACAGAGGCGACAATATCTGCAGATGGATTCAACGTGTGTGTGGATGTTATGGAAAGAGATAAATCCTAAACCTTGAGTAAATGCATAAACAGTGGTTCCACTGACTCAGATATACAAAATCTAGGAAAGGAGATTTTTGAAAGGATGAGTAAATTAAAAAAAAAAATCCAATTAAAAAAGGGCAAAGGACCTGAATAGACATTTTTCTCCTCCCTCCCTTCTTTCTTCCTTCCTTCCTTCTCTCTCTTTCTTTTTCAATAGGGTCTCACTCTGTTGCCTGGGCTGAAGTGCAGTGGCACAATCACAGCTCAGTGTAACCTGGAATTTCTGGACTTCAGTGACCTTTCCACCTTGACCTCCCAAAATGCTAAAATTACTGGGATGAGCCATCATGCCCAGCTCTGAATAGACATTTTTCCAAAATAAAGGTGTACAAATGGCTACATGAAAATGTACTCAACATCACTATTCATCAGGGAAATGCACATCAAAACCACAATAAGCATCACTTCACACCTGTTAAGATAGCTAACATAAAAAAGACAAGAGATAACAAATTTGGTGAGAATGTGGAGAAAAGGGGACCCTTGCAAACTGTGGATGGGAATGTAAATCAGTACAGCCATTATGGAAAACAGTATGGAAGTTCCAAAACAAAATGACAAATAGAGCTACCATATGATCCAGCAATCTCAACTCAATGTATGGCTGTGTATAGACCCAAAGGAAACAAAGTTAGTATCTCAGAGAAATAACTGCAGCTCCATGTTCATGGAAGCATTATTCATGATAGC
Organism: Sapajus apella; assembly: GCF_009761245.1. Classification (NCBI taxonomy): domain Eukaryota; kingdom Metazoa; phylum Chordata; class Mammalia; order Primates; family Cebidae; genus Sapajus; species Sapajus apella. The sequence goes on along the minus strand of NW_022436949.1, from coordinate 26,653,955 downwards.
CAAGATACAGCAACAACCTATCTGTCAGGAGGAATGAATACAGAAAATGTGACATAATTAGATTAGATAGATTATTTAGATGTGAAAAAGGAAATCCTGCCATTAGCAACAACATGGATGAACCTGGAAAGCATTATGCTATGTGAAATAAGCCAGGTAGAGGAAGACTAATACTAAATGGTACCAGTTATATGTGGAATCCAGAGGGTAAAAGTTGAACTCATAGAAATAGGTATTAGGATGGTGGTTCCCAGGGGCTGGAGAGATGTTGGTCAAAAGAAACAAACTCTCAGTTATAAGAGGAATAAATTTTGAAGATCTAATAAACAGCATGGTGGACTATAGTTAATAATACCATATTATATGTTTGAAACATGCTGAAAGAGTTGATCTTACATCTTTTTTATGTCCTGCCTCTTAAAAAAGGTAACTAGGTGAGGAAATAGATGTGTTAATTAACTTGATTGTGGTAATCATTTTTGTAGTATATATGTATACCAAATCAACATGTACACTTTAAAGGTGTACAGTATTATTTCTCAATTATACCTCAATAAAGCTGAAAAAAGAATTTGTTTTAAGATAAAAATTTAGCTATCAGTTAGATATCCACAAAGAAAGCAGTAAACCTTCATCACAGCTTCCTCAGTTGTGCTGGTTCCATTTTCCAGAGGAAGTCAACCCTAGGCGGGTCCACCTGGTCTGCTGCTGTCCTGGACTGACAAAAGAAACTCCTTTGTTGAGGGTTCGGCTGAGAAAGCTCAGTGAGGATCGCACCTGCTCTAGGTTCTGTGAAGGTGGAGGGCAGTACCACAGCATAAACCTGGAGTGTCTCCTTGAGAATCAGTTTACTCATGGTTTGAGGAGAAATACAAATAGATATTTTATGGAGTAGAGTGAAATGGCTGCATGAATTTTAACAATGAAATAAACCCTGAAAAGTTACTATACAAAGAAACATAATTGTGTGTGTAATGCTTTAGGTAGAAGACATACAGAAATTCAAGGATAAAAATGCATAATATTGAAATGTAGAAAATGGGAATTATTGATCCTGCCTTTTAGTTTGGTTGCTTAAAAAGAGAAAAATTAGATGAAGTATGAAAAATTGTATAATCTAGAAACAGAATTTTTATTATAAACTATATTGATATTGAGGCATTCCCAAGATTCAGATACAAAACAGTACTTTTCCATCAGAATTTTAATATGCATAATTACTTGCCTAATTATTTCACTTCATTTTCTCTTTACTTTTCTTATTTGTATAACCCTAATTTAGAGATCAGTTGTATTCCCTTTCTACAGTTTAGCAAATAATCTACTAATTACTTAACCAACGCATTAATTTTATGGAAGGAAAAGCAATCCAGGCATTTATTTGGCATTATAGACAATGAAGTTGATCTCCTTCGTTTGATTTTTATTTAATTTGATGATCTCCAACTGAGATATTAAAATATTTGAGGAACCTGGGTTTTAATCTTGTAAATTCTCTGGGCAAATGTCACCACTTATTCCTAGATCTAATTCCATAAAGCTAGGCTTTTTAATAGCAGTTTAGGTAATTTGTTATTATGATATATCAGCATTGCCCTGTCTCTATTTAAACAGGAATGGAAGTCATTATGTACTTGTCTCCCTTAAAGGGAATGCCTGATGGACATATTTTGATCAAAGTAGCAATGTTTAAGTTATTGAGACAGAAATAGCTTGGATAAAAAAATATGAAGTGGCCCCAAAGATTAACATATTACTAAAATGATTCCACATCAACCTCATTAGACAGTTCAACGATAATTTTTCTATTGTAAGTACACTGCATTTTTATTCACAATGGCATTAAGAAAAAAGGAATAATTATATTCTCTTGCATTTTAACAAAAGATTTTATGATGACAAAATAGTTTACTCAAAATAGCAGTTGAGGGGTCTGTTATAATTCTATTGTTACTTTCAGAGCATATGCCATGTCACATGCAAGATGCCAAGAACACAGAAAAATATTTTTAGCTGGGTAAAAATATGTGACATTTAAGAAAGAAATGGTAGTGCCTTGATTCATTTGTTAATTAAGCACTTCAACATTTTCTATACACAACTGTTTGAAAGTTATAGAATGCGAGAAAGATTCAATTCTTGCCTCTATGGGATTATATTTTTAGGTAAGTAAGATACATAGTTCTTTATTGTTTGTAATACATGGGAGAAAAAGAGAAAGGCAAATGGTAGCTAGATCAAATGCATTCTTGGCCTTATTAGGGAGAAGCTCCAATATTAGTTTTAACATGACAAAAGATAATACCCTGGGTTAGTCATTAAGGAAATAAATGCCTTAAATGAGATAAATAAATTTGCTTGACTAGAGGTTGAAGATAAGAAAGAAATATTGTAGGATGTGGTAGAAACTTAAATACTTCAGAAGAAATTAAACAGGGGTTTGGAAAAAATTCATGGCAGAAATTGTCTTAACTAATTGGCAAGTTCTTTCAGCAATATTTAAGATACAGGAGTGTATGGTAAGATAGAAATAGATAACATTATAAGAGCCTAAACTCTGAACATAGACAACAAAAGCAAATATTTTAATATTTAGAAAATCTTAGAAAATCCATTCATACGTGGATATCAAAGCTATAGGTAGTAAATTATTATATGCCATGGCCACTCGGTAAAATAGAATCTCAATAATTTTTAAAGTTAAAACATTAGAATTTAATGCTGCAAGTTGTTATCTATCTTCTAAAATGAAGACAAAATTAATATTGGAGCATATTTTCCCATTGTTATAGAAAATATAACATTGGAAGTGGACATTTTAGAATGCGTATGTATGCAAGTAACCATTCATGTCCTTAGAGAAGAGCTGAATGCAAGGAATTAAATCAAACATAATACCACAGACAGATGGCTATTTATGTAGCTTAGCATTGAAAATTGGGTGTTTTGTTAGGAATTATGTCTCTGGAAATCTCTGATGTCTCTGCAAATTTCTGACAAAGGCATATTTTTTTCCCCAATAGTGAGTCTTGATTGCTTTTACATGAATATTGGATCTTGCACTTAGGAAATATGTGTATGTGCCCTTGCTTAAATAGCTGCCTATGGGTGGTGGACAAGGAGATCCTGAAATCTGAAAGCAAGGCATGAAAACTTGATAATGTTCCTTTCATCTTATGATCTCATGCCAAAGGAAGTAGACTGAGTTTATGTAGCCCAACCTACTTAGAAGTAGGGATGTCTCACGTGTAAAGATATTTAAGAAAAATAACCTGGAATTTAGTGAATGTATTGATACCAAACTCTTATATTCTGATGGCTTTTTGGAACGATAACAACCCAGGGCACAGAAGGATTTATTACTCTGGTAGGCAGAATAATGACTCCCCAAGATGTCCACATCCTAATCTCCAGAACCTGGGAATATGTCATGTTGCATGGCAAGGTGGAATTAAGGTTCCAAATAGAATTAAGGTGCTTATCAGCTGACCTTAAAATAAGGTGATTATCCTGGATTGTTAGAGTAGATCTAATGAAATCACAAAGGCCTTTTCATGAAGAAGAGGGAGGCAGAAGCGCCTGTGAAGAGGTGGCAATGGAAGCAAGGTTGGCATGATGCGAAGTGAGAAAGACTCAACCAGCCTTTGCTCACTTTGAAAATGGAGGAAGGGACTGCAAGTCAAGGACTGTGGGCAGCGTCTAGAAGCTGAGAAAGGCAAGCAAACTGATTCTCTGTTGGAGCCACCAGAAGAAATGCAGCCCTGTCAACACCTTCGTTTTAGTCCATTGAGACCTGTTTTGGCTTTCTGACCACCAGAACTGTAACATAATACATTCCTGTTATTTTAAGCCACTAACTTTGTGGTGTTTGTTACAATAGGAAACTAATAAAATCTCAATTGCCATGGGTGTACCAAAGGTCACTCATCTTGAAGGAAACTCAGTGAAGGAGCAAAAAAGATTTAAAGGACAAGCCTAAGATTGCATATTTCCCTCCTCCTTGCAGTAGGAGCTCTTATCTTGGATTCCATGGAACTAAGCAGAGCACACTGTATGGTGGAGAATAAGCCAGCCTTTGCCTTACAGAAGTCAGGGCCAGAATAAGGCACAGAAGTAAACTGGAAAGAGACCCCAAGCCATGACCACAGGTGTGTGAAGGTTCCTTTCTTTATCACAGAAACTTTAGAAGAGTTTCATTAATCATGACTGATTAGCCTTTGCTGTGCAGTGAGAAATTAAGGATGCTCACTACAAAGAGCACATTATTTTATTTTTTTGTCCCTCTCCCCAGGTAAAGAGTGGGAAGGGTGATGGCAGTCACCAGCAAAGAACATGTCAGGCAAATCACTGATACCACATTCTTTACAAGAAGAATGTGCAGTTGCAGCAATCACACAGAAATGAGACAGGGAGGATGGGAAGGAGATCATTCAGGAGTTCCTGGACATTTTTTGGATGTTCTTGCAGAAAGAGCTGGGGTTATGAGAGGACAGTACTCATCTAGAGGTCAGCCCTCAGCTACCATAATGTGAGTTCTAATAATGAATATAAGAGTCCTGACTCAGAGTAATGAATGAAAACATTAAGTAGCCTTAACTGAGTTCAGGATTAAATTGAACAAGATGGGCAAGAAACAGAAAAAGCCAGAACTGAGAAACATATGAAGAAAGCAGTCCAAGTAATACCGCCACAAATCAGCAATATGAAAATAAATTGATTATTAATTTTCAGGCATATTAAGGACCTTGGCTGATAGAAACTACTTTTTGAGTATTCAGAAACAGATCAAAACATGCAAGAATATATATAAGTTGGTATATGGCAAGCATGGCGTGAATAGTCATTGAAAACTTTTAAATAAATGATACTGGGACAATATTTCTCTATGTAAAAAATATAAATTAAAACATTACTTCACACAATGTAAAAAATAAAAGTGAATTTAGCATATGAAAGTAAAAAGCTAAACTTTAAATCTTTTACAAGGAAATATAAGATAATATGATATCGGTTTAGGGAAAGATTTCTTAGACAACTCACAAAAGCCCAAAGATCAATGGAAAATATTAATAACTTTGATAGCATTGAAATAAAAGTATTTAGAACATTAAATTACCAGCAATGTGGAAAAAATAAAAATTGTGAAAAAATAATTGCTAGCATATAAATGACAGACTTGTACATTGAATATATAAGGGATATATAAAATCTCATAAAATGGACAAAGTTTTGAATAGGTGTAATTCATATAAATAAGTACTTAGAAACAGGGCAATAAAGTGAGACCTCATCTTTACTGTAAAAAAAAAAAAATTAATTGGGTGTGGTGGTGTGTTCCTGTAGTACCAGCTACTTGGGAGGCTTAGGTGGGAGGCTTGCTTGAGTGCGGGAGTTCAGAGGCTGTAGTGAGCTGTGATTGTAGTGAGCTATGACTGCACCACTGCACTCCAGTGACAGTGAGACCCCCACGTCTAAAATCTTGGCGTTTATATATATATATATATATAAAATACACAACGTGATTCTCAAAATCATTAGTAATCAGGCCAATGCAAATAAATGAAAGTAATATAAAGGTAAATCTGTCAGTATGGAATGTTAGTAAGACTATTTAAGAATGATAAATCTCCCAAGTTGCTGCTTGGAATTGAAATTATTATAATTACTTTGGAAATTATTTGACAATATTTAATAAAGATGAAGATATGTGTGTGTATGTGTGTCCCCACTCCTCCCCACAAAAAAAACTCTGATATGTGCAGAGCAGATATCTACAAATAGTTTTTGTAATAGTATTGATGTAATCATAAAATTATAAATTACCTAAATGTCTATCAGTAGAAAAACAAGTAATCTGTGCTTTAGTATAAATGCAGTATTATAAAATACGAATGAATGAATTGGAGTCCTATTTATCAGATGGACATTTTAAAAAAATCAGGTCACAGCAAGGTATAAATAGTTATTACTTTCTTATATAAAGTTTCAAAACTTTCAAAACTATCATACATATTGCTTTTAGTGATGTATCTGCATAGTAAATCACAAAAAAGTACAGGACAATCTAAAAACATGGTCTGACACAAATATTTCTAAATGTTTAGTTTTTTTTGAAGCTAAGTGGTGAGTTTACAAATATTTGTTATATTTTTTCTTTTTTTTATACTTTAAATTCTGGCATACATGTGCAGAATGCACAGGTTTGTTACATAGGTGTACATGTGCCATGGTGGTTTGCTGCATCCATCACCCCATCATCTACCTTAGGTATTTCTCATAATGCTATCTCTCCCCTTTCCCCCAACCCTCTGCTATCACTTCCATAGCCCCCCACGCCTCGACAGGCCCCAGCGTGTGATGTTCCCCTCCCTGTGTCCATGTGTTCTCATTGCTCAACACCCACTTATGAGTGAGAGCATGTGGTGTTTGGTTTCTGTTTTCTTTCTTTTTTCCTTTTTTTTTTTTTTTTTTTGAGGTGGAGTCACTCTCTGTAGCCCCGGCTGTAGTGCAGTGGTACAATCTCAGCTCACTGCAACTTCTGCCTCCCAGGTTCAAGCGATTCTGGCTGCTTCAGCCTCCCAAGTGTTATATTTATTTCTATACTTAACTTTCCTAGTATTTCATAACTTTAAAATTCAATAGAAAAAGCAAAATAAAGATGACTATACTTTGGCTCATTGAGAGACATATTTTACATACATGAGACATGATGATATGAGCTAGTATGTAGGCTTGAAATTGGAAGAGTGCTTGGAGAGGACTGCCCTTCATAAACAGGGTGGCATAATGTCAATTACGCTATAGGTTGAGCATCCCTAATCTCAAGATCTAAAATCTAAAATGCTTAAAAATTGAAAGCTTTTTGAGTGTAACATGATGCCACAAGTGGAAAATTCCACATCTTACCTCTTGACAAGTTATGGTCAAAATGCAGTCAAAACTTTGTTTAAATTGTTAAAGGTACTATATAAAATAAGCTTCAGGCTATATGTGTGAGATACATATGAAACATAAATGATTTTTTATTTCAACTTGGATCCCATCCCCAAGTTATCTCATTGTGTACATGCAAATATTTAAAAACTGAAAAATATAAAAAATCCAAAACAGTTCTGGTCCCAAGCATTTCAGATAAGGAATATTCAAACTGTACTACAAAGATTAAGAAGCTACATAGTGAAATAGCAATTATGTAACAAGTTTTCCATTCAAATAGATATAGATTTTGAAAAAAATAGATACATAGTTCTTAAAAAGCTCAAGCTCATTTAAAATAATAATTTTATAAGGTGAATGAATGTAATCTCTTATAAAACAGCATTGAGACAGTCTTCAGTAAGTAAGATTGGGTTATATTATAGTTTCATGCTTCAAGGGTTTTGAAGGAAAGCTTTTGTTTCAGTTAGCATGTACCATGCTCCATTAAAAGGAAAAAAAATTATTTACTACAGTTCCTATTGCCTGAATCCCAAGGGGACTTTTTTGGATAATGTAAGATTTAATCCCAGATGGAGCTATATATTAAAATGCAATGATGAAATCTGTATGAGTTAGTTTTTTATTTTATGCTTTCTTGAAAAGAGTTATTTAAAAGTACACATTTTCTTCATATTTTATCTTCTGATTTCCCAATAAAAAGAAAATTTTCCTCTAGAACAACCATTGAAATAATAATTGAAAATTTCCAGGTAAATAAATGATACTAGATGATTAATTATTGATTTTTAACACTTAATATGACATTTGTACAACTTAAAATTATTCATGATCAAAATTTTAAATTTTATTTTGAGATTTTGTTTGCTATCTATTAGTACTTCTGTTTTAATCATATTTGAAACTTTGAATATAGGAGAAACTTTAAATTTTGTATGTAAAACATGCTAATATGCTAAGATGACATTTATGTTCAATATCATCTTAGTCAAAAAGTTAAAGAAATATCAGTGATTGCTTAGAAAGGAATACATACACTTATGAAATTTAATCTATCATTTAACCAATATTTAATGGGTACCTACTATCTACCCAGAACTATGAAATAATAACTAAAAACAAATACCAGCCAGTTGAGAACAGTGTGCTAAACCCAAGTTGTAAAGCCTAGAACTATTTATTATGATTTATTAAAATAAAAACCTAAAATTGTTTAATCATTGACATCATACAGACTTCTTGTGCTATTGGGTACAAATACATTAGCAACAAATTGTAGCCATATATTAAGGCAAAAATAGTCATAGCCTTTAGGGGAAAAAAAAGGCCATGTGGGGCCATTGAGAGTGGAATGACAAAGAACGGGGGAAAAACCACAGACTACAAGGAAAGTTCTGCTTAAAGCAACAGAGAAAGAGTTTCTGGAGGTAGGCAGCTGGAGTGAGAATTTTTTTTTTTTTTTTTGAATGAACCTTATGCTAGCAGTTTGCACATTACATATTAATATTGTGTAAGAAATCAAAATTATTATTGGATCAATGTTAGAAAAACTTCATGATTCACCCCAAGAACCAAAGATAACTATTTCTGGCCAGTCTTGACTCTATAAATACAATGGCCCCATCCTTGTGTTTGTCGTCACAAATACCACCAGGTCCCTGCTGGTAAACTCATCACTCTATATTTAAAAAACAAAACGTTATCATTGGCAGAATTATGGATGACCAAAAGGAAAAAAAAAAGTGCTTTCATAGGAAAGCCCAAACAGACGGGCCATTCATTCAGTCCAGTAGCAACACTGAATGGTGCTCCAGTTGCCAATATAGATAGAGACGTTTTAGATCCTCCAAGTCAAGGAAACAGAATGGAGAAGGTAACTGAACTCTCCTACTCTGAAGATCTCAAATATAGAGAAAGTGAAGATATAGTAGGCACATAAATTTAAGTAATATCATATATTGTTGTATTTAAGTCAGATCACTCTTATTAAAATAAAAGGGTAAAATAAAACAGAGCTCTAACCCCACCCCTAACCCTTCACCCATCAATTTCCAACATTCTAAGGCTGCTCTCTATCCTACACAGGCTTGTGAGGACGTTTATTTTTCTCTTTATTTATTTTAATTACATATTGGTGTCAGTAAGTGAAACAGCAATTGTCTGAAATAAGAAATATGAGTTCTTTTAAAAAGAATTTTAAAAATAAGAATGAGGAGCAAGAGAACAGGAATGAGGGAGGCAGAAAACAAAATTGGAGCAGTGACACACTGGTGGGTGGGTTCTGAATGTAATGAGAGATATGTCAATCATCTGGCCGGCTAAAATATCTGCACTTCAGAATTTCTCTCTCTACAAACTATTTTAGGGTCTCCAAACTGAGAAGAGAGATTGAAAGAGAAAGAGAGAGGGGAAATATAGAGGGACTTGTGCATGTGTGTGTGTGTGTGTGTGGTTGAGGAAGGAGGTAGACAGAAAAAAGCCTTTAAACGTTCAAGGTCTTGAAAAGATTAAATATTTAGATACAGGTTTGAAATTTAGTCATGCCATTTAAAAAATAATTACAAACTATGGGAATCTTGAAGGTTAAGTTCTAGATATCAATGTAAACTTAAAGGCAGCGCAAGAGGCAGTTCTAGTAAATTGAAAATTAGTGACCCAGTGAGATAAATCCCGCAACTCTGGGAGGTCAAGGTGAGAGTATCACTTGAGCCCAGGAGTTCAAGATCAGCCTAGGTAACATAGTGAGACCCCATCCCTGAAAAAAATAAAAAAATAAATAAAATTCAACTTGGCATAATGGTGCATGACTGTGGTTCTAACAACTCAGGAACCTGGGAGGTTAAGGCTGCAGTGAACTGTGATCATGCCACTGTATCCAGCTTGGGCGACAGAGCAAGACCGATCAAAAAAAGAAAAGAAAAGAAAATTGTTCAGACTGTTCTGAGTTTATATTACAGTATTTTTAAGTCAAATTCAGCCTGAGACCCTGGATGACTTAAACCCAACTTGAACCAGAAGGGACTGAAAACCATTGAGAAAAGGTTAGAAGTCATCCTTTAGGAAAAATATCTATGCTACAGAGGGCTAATTCCAATAGGAATAAGAAACCAGTGTGGGCAGTTATTCAGTAAATCTATCACCAGTTTAGAGAGATCTCATATATAAATATGGTACGATGAATAAAGGACTGAATAAAGATGGCACAAAATATCTGCCTTGCCAACATTTTGATCTTAGACTTCTAATCTAAAGAACTGTGAGAAAATATATTTCTGTTGTTTAAGCCACCCAGGCTGTGGTCCTTTGACAGGGTAGTTGTTAGTTTGCTAGGTCTCTTTCACCTTAGGTTTCATAGTTTTTGGCCACAACCACCTCTACAAGTGAGTTACAGACCACATGCACGTTTTCCATGATTGTCTTAACAATAATGCCATAAATCTAAAAAAAAGTTGCAGTCTCCATGGCTATTAAGGACCAAAACAATGTTATTATTAGAAGACTTCCCCAAATAGCAAGAAATAAATTCTAACACTAAGTTCTAGTTCTTTCTTCAATACTCAAATAGGGATGATTAAAATAAATGGAAAAAAAAATTAGACCTAATAATAACTCTTTGTTAGGTTTAATTACCTAATAAAATTTATTTCATCTCTTATCAATGATCTGTTTACTTGAGAAAACAGATGAAAGAAAAAATCTGTTTACTTGATCATTGATAAGAAAAGAAATAGATTCATTCTTAGGTAATGGCTCTTTCTTAATCACCACCTGCTTTTGTATTTGTGTTTCTTTGTGTTTGTTTTTAGAAAAAGAAGAGTAAGGCCAGGCACAGTGGCTCACGTCTATAATCCCAGCACTTTGGGAGGCTGAGGTGGGTGGATCTTGAGGTCAGGAGATCAAGACCATACTGGCCAACATAGTGAAACCCCATCTCTACTAAAAATTCAAAAGATTAGCTGGGTGTGGTGGTGCATGCCTGTAGTCCCAGCTACTTGGGATGTTGAGGCAGGAGAATTGCTGGAACCCAGGAGGCAGAAGTTGCAGTGAGCCGAGATCGCGCCGTTGCACTCCAGCCTGAGTGACAAGAGCCAGACTCCAACTCAAAATAAAAAAAGAGTGAACTCACAAAATAACATTAACCTGAGGGGTGGGGCCAAGATGGCCAACTAGAAGCAGCGGTGATTGGAACCTCCCATGCTTCCGTCGAAAAGATCAATAACAGCTTGTGAATCCTGCTCTAGCAACCGAAGTATCGAGGTTGTCATTAGGACTGACTGGATGACTGACATGACTCACAGAGAGGAAAGAAGAGTAGTGTTGTACAGCAGCCCACCTAAGAGTCACAGGGGTAGGCTGTGACCATTCCCAGCCAAGGGAGGTGGTGAGTAAGTGCCACCCGGCCTGGGAAACCATGCTTTTTTCATGGAACTGTGCCGCCAACAGATCAGAAGATCCTACTCGGGAGTCCACACCAGCAGGGCCTTGGGCCCCAACCATGGAATAGCACAGATTTCAGCATCCATTCAGCTAAAAGTGGCCTAAGCCTGCCAAGTTTCCAGGGGTAGAGGTGGTCATAACCACTGTTGTGGCTGTGATTCCCGGGGGATGGGTGGCAGCCAACACTTAGCTGCATGGCCTCCCTGCAGGAACTCCAACTCTAACCAGGGTTCAGGGACAGAACTCTGATCTCCCAGGGCCTGAGTTTCTAGAGGGAGGGGGGTAGCCATAGTCTCTAAGGACTCTCTAAGGACCAGCAGACTTAGTCATTCCTCCTGCTAGCTCTGATGAGTCTGGGCAGACCAGATGAGTGGATTTCCCCTAGTGCAGCACACCCCCTCCACCATAGGATAGCCAAGGTGCCTTGTAAAATGGTTCCTCCTTCCCATGCCACCTGACAGGGTAAGAACCCCACAACAGGGGTTGTCAGACACCCTATACCGGAGTGTTCCTACTAGCATCATGTCAGTGCCCCTCAAGATCAGAGATCACAGAGAAAAAAGCAGGTGCTCATCTTTGCTGTTCTCCAGCCTCCTTGAGTAACATCTCCAGATGCAGGAGCAAACTAGATAAATAGGGCCTGAAGTGAACCCCCACCAAACCACAGCAGTCTTACAGAAGAGAGACCTGAGTGTTGAAAGAAAAACAAAACAGAAAGCAACAACAACAGCATCAACAACAAAAAAGTCCTCACAAAAACTTCATCCATGGGTCAGCAGCCTCAAAGATTGAAACTAGACAAACTCATGAAAATGAGAATAAATTAAAGAAAAACTGCTAAAAACTCAGAAGGCCAGAGTGCCTCTTCTCCTCCAAATGATCACAACACCTCCCCAGCAAGGGCACAGAACTGGATGGAGGATGAGATGGACAAATTGACAGAAGTAGGCTTCAGAAGGTGGGTAATAAAAAACTCCACTGAGCTAAAAGAGCATGCTCTAAACCACTGCAAGGAAGCTAAGAACCTTGATAAAAGGTAAGAGGAGCTGCTAACTAGAATAACTACTTTAGGGAGGAACATAAATGACCTGATAGAGCTGAAAAATGCAGCATAAGAACTTTGGGAAGCATACACAAGTATAAATAGCCAAATCAATCAAGCAAAAGAAAGAGTATCAGAGGTGGAAAACTATCTTGCTGAAATAATGCAGGCAAACAAGATTAGAAAAAAAGGATGAAAAGGCATGAACAAAACAAAACCTCTGATAAATATGGGACTATGTAAAAAAACTGAACCTATGACTGATTCAAGTACCTGAAAAAGTCAGGGAGGATGAAACCAAGTTGGAAAAAATACTTTAGGATATTATCCAAGAGAATTTCCCCAACCTATCAAGACAGGCCAACATTCAAATTTAGGAAATGCAGAGAACCCCACAGATACTCCACGAGAAGATCAACCCCAAGACACATAATCATCAGATTCTCCAAGGTTGAAATGAAGGAAAAAATGTTAAGTGCAGCCAGAGAAAAAGGCCTGTTAACTACAAAGGGAAGCCCATCACACTAACAGTGGATCTCTTAGCAGAAACCCCACAAGCCAGAAGAGGGTGGGGACCAATATTCAACATTCTTAAAGAAAAGAATTTTTAACCCATAATTTCATATCTGGCTAAACTAAGCTTCATAAGTGAAGGAGAAATAAAATCCTTTATAGACAAGCAAATGCTGAGGGATTTTGTCACACCAGGCCTACCTTGCAGGAGCCCCTAAAGGAAGCACTACATATGGAAAGGGAAAACTGGTACCAGCCACTCCAAAACACATGAAAATATAAAGACCAATGATACTATGAAGAAACTGCATCAACTAATGTGCAAAATAACCAGCTATCATTGTGATGACAGGATCAAATTCATACATAACAATATCAACCTTAAATGTAAATGGGCTAAATGCTTCAGTTAAAAGACACAGGCAAATTGGATAAAGAGTAAAGACCCATGGGTGTGCTATATTCAAGAAACCAATCTCATGTGCAATGACACAAAAGCTCAAAATAAAGGGATAGAGGAAAACTTACCAAGCAAATTGAAAGCAGAAAAAAGCTGGGTTTGCAATCCTAGACTCTGACAAAAAAGGCTTTAAACCAACAAAGATCAAAGTAGGGCATTACATAATGATAAAAGGATCAATTCAACAAGAAGAGCTAATTATCCTAAATGTATATGCACCCAATAAAGGACCACTCAGATTCATAAAACAAGTTCTTAGAGACCAACAAAGAGACTTAGACTCCCACATAATAATATTGGGAGATTTTAACACCCCACTGTCAATATTAGACAGATCAATGAGACAGAAAATTAACAAGGATATTCAGAACTTGAACTTGGCTCTAGATAAAATGGACTTAATAATTACCTACAGAACCCTCCACCCCAAAACAACAGAATATGCATTCTTCTCAGTGCCACATGGAACTTACTCTAAAATCCACCACACACACACACACACACAAAACCCCTGAAATCATAACAAACAATCTCTCAGACCACAGTGCAATCAAATTAGAACTCAGGATTAAGAGACTTACTCAAAACCACACTACTACATGGAATTGAACAACCTGCTCCTGAATGACTACTGGGTAAATAATGAAATTAAGGCAGAAATCAAAAAGTTCTTTGAAACCCCTGAGAACAAAGAGACAATATACCAGAATATCTGGGATGCAGCTAAAGCAGTGTTAAGAGTGAAATTGGTAGCACTAAGTGCCCACATCAGAAAGCTAGAAATATCTCAAATTGGCAGGTTAACATCACAATTAAAACAGCTAGAGAAGCAAGAGCAAATAAACCCAAAAGCTAGCAGAAGACAAGAAATAACTAAGATCAGAGTAGAACTGAAGGAGATAGAGATACAAAAAGCCCTTCAAAGATATCAATGAATCCCAGAGCTGTTTTTTTTTTGAAAAATATAATAAAATAGATAGATGCTATCTAGACTGATAAAGAAGAAAAAAGAGAAGAATTACATAGACACAATAAAAATGATAAAGGGGATATCACCATTGACTACACAGAAATATGAACTACCATTAGCGAATACTATAACACCTCTATGGAAATAAACTAGAAAATCTAGAAGAAATGGATAAATTCTTGGACACAGACACACTCCCAAGACTAAACCAGGAAGAAATCAAATCTGTGAATAGGCCAATAACAAGTTCTGAAATTGAGGCAATAACAGATAGCCTACCAGCCGAAAAAGGCCCAGGACAGATTCATTCACAGCCAAATTCTACCAGAAGTACAAAGAGGAGCTGATACCATTCCTTCTGAAACTATTCCAAACAATATAAAAACAGGATTTGGGAAAGAATCTTTTCCAAATCATTTTATGAGGCCAGCATCATCCTGATAACAAAACCTGGCAGAGACACAACAAAAAAATAAAATTTCAGGCCAATATCCATAATGAACATTGATGCAAAAATCTTCAAAAAAATACCGGCAAACTGAATCCAGAAGCACATCAAAAAGCTTATCCACCACAATCAAGTAGGCTGCATCCCTGGGATGCAAGGCTGGTTCAACATACGCAAATCAATAAATGTAATCCATCACGTAAACAGAACCAATGACAAAAACCATGGTTGTCTCAATAGATGCAGAAAAGGCCTTGATAAAATTCAACATCCTTTCATGTGGAAAACTCTCAATATGCTAGGTATTGATGGAATGTATCTCAAAATAATGAGAGCTATTTATGGCAAAACCACATGCAATATTATACACAATGGGCAAAAGCTGGAAGTATTCCCTTTGAAAACTGGCACAAGACAAGGATGCCCTCTCTCACCTCTCCTATTCAACATAGCATTAGAAGTTCTGGCCACGGCAATCAGGCAAGAGAAAGTAATAACGTGTATTCAAATAGGAAGAGAGGAAGTCAAATTGTCTCTGTTTACAGATGACATGATCCTATATTTAGAAAACCCCATTGTCTCAGCCCAAAAACTTCTTAAGCTGATAACTTCAGCAAATCTCAGGATACAAAGTGGATGTGCAAAGATCACAAGCATTCCTATACACCAACAATAGACAAGCGGAGAGCCAAATCATGTATGAACTTTCATTCACAGTTGCTACAAAGAGAATAAAATACCTAGGAATACAGCTAACAAGGGATGTGAAGGAACTCTTCAAGGAGCACTACAGACCACTGCTCAAGGAAATTAGAGAGGACAGGAACAAATGGAAAAACATTCCATCCTCATAGATAGGAAGAATCAATGTCGTAAAAGTGGCCATACTACCCAAAGTAATTCATAGATTTAATGCTATTCCCATCAAACTACCATTGACTTTTTTCACAGAATTAGAAAAAACAACTTTAAAATTCATATGGAACGAAAAAAGAGCCCACATAGCCAAGATAATCCTAAACAAAAAGAAGAAAGCTGGAGGCATCATGCTACCTTTGTTTAAACTATACTACAAGGGCTACAGTAACCAAAACAGCATGGTACTGGTACCAAAATAGATGTATAGACCAAAGGAACAGAATAGGGACCTCAGAAATGAAATAAGGCCACACATCTACAACCATGTGATCTTTGACAAACATGACAAAAACAAGCAATGGGGAAAAGATTTCCTTTTTAATAAATGGTGCTGAGAAAACTGGTAGTCATATGTAGAAAACTGAAACTGGACACCTTCCTTATACCTTATTACAAAATTAACTTACAATGGATTAAGGACTTAAATGTAAAGCCCTAAGTCATAAAAACCCTAGGAAAAAAACCTTGGCAATACCATTCAGGACATAAGCATGGGCAAATATTTAAGATGAAATAATCAAAAGCAATTGCAACAAAAGCTACAATTGACAAATGGAATATAATTAAACTAAAGAGCTTCTGCAAAGCAAAACAGACTATCACCAGAGTAAACAGGCTACCTACACAATGGGAGAAAATTTGTGCAATTTACACAATGGGAGAAAATTTCTGCGATTTACCCATCCGACAAAGTCTAATATCCAGAGTCTACAAGGAACTTAAACAAGTTTACAAGAAAAAATCAAACAACTCTATGGAAAAGTGGGCAAAGGATATGGACAGTCACTTCTCAAAAGAAGACATTTATGTGGCCCACAAACATATGAAAGAAAGCTCAACATTACTGATCATTAGAGAAATACAAATCAAAACCACAATGAAATACCATCTCACATCATTCAGAATGGCAATTATTAAAAAGTCAAAAACAAAACAAAACAAAACATGTTGGCAATGCTGTAGAGAAATAGGAAAACTTTTGTTAGTGGGAATTTAAATTAGTGCAACCTTTTTGGAAGACAGTATGGCAATTCCTCAAGGATCTTGAACCAGAAATACCATTTGATTCAGCAATTCCATTGCTGGTTATGTACACAAAGGAATATAAATCATTCTATTATAAAGATACATGTACACATATGTTTATTGCAATACTCTTCACAATAGCAAAGACATGGAACCAACCCAAATGCCTATCAATGATAGACTGGATAAAGAATATGTGGTGCAAGGCTGAGCACAGTGGCTCCTGCCTGTAATCCCATCAATTTGGGAGGCCGAGGCAGGCGGATCACCTGATATCAGGAGTTCAAGACCAGCCTGGCCAAAAGTGTGAAATCCCATCTCTACTAAAAATATAAAAATCAGCTGGACCTGGTGGCAGGTGCCTGTTAACCCAGCTACTTGGGAGGCTGAGGCAAGAGAATCACTTGAACTCAGGAGGTGGCAGTTGCCATGAGCTTAGATCATGCCATTGCACACCTACCTGGCAATAAGAGTTAGACTCTGTCTCAAAAAAAAAAAAAAAGAAAAGAAAAAAAGAACATGTGGTACATATACACCATGGAATACTTTGCAGCCACAAAAAGGAATGAGATCATGTCCTTTGCAGGAACATAGATAGAACTGGAAGTCATCATCCTCAGCAAACTAACACATGAACAGAAAACCAAAGACCACATGATCTCAGTCATAGTGGGAGTTGAACAATGAGAACACATGGACGCAGGAAGGGGAACAACACACACACACTGGGTCCTATTGGGGTGGGGATGAGGGGTGAGGGAGCATCAGGACAAATGGATAATGCATGTGGGGCTTAAAGCCTAGGTGATGGATTGATAGGTGCAACAAACCATCATGGCACATGTATACCTGTGCAACAAACCTGCACGTTCTGCACATGTACTCCAGAACTTAAAGTAAAAACAAACAAACAGAAAATCTATTAATAAAGTAATATCTCACTATAATTATTACTATTTTAAAAATTATTCATAAAATAAGACATACTTAGAAAGGGTTAATATATTTGATATTTCATTATTGAATGCTTATTGCACATTCTGGCATTTTCTTGTAGGTGTTGGAGGTGCTGCACTGCAAAAGATAGGCTTGCCCCATGAAGCTTTAAACTCCGTTAGAGAAGATATATATTTAGTCCTCACGAGGTGCTATGGACACTTAAGGGCCTCCATTTACTTGATGGAAAGGTCTAGGAGAGGGGTCAGCAAACTAGACTTTCTTTCCATAGAAGGCTGGATAGTAAGTATTGTAGGCTTTCATGCCACATAGAATATGACAACTACTTAACTCTACCTTCATATTTTGAAAGCACTCATAAACAATGTGTAAACAAATGGCATTTTCCAATAAAACTTTATGGACAATGAGCTTTGAATTTCCTATGGAGTGATGTGCTGAATAACAATATTTGGGTCGACAACAGACTGCGTTATACCACAGTGATCTCATAAGATTATAACAAAGTTGAAAAATTCTTATCACCCAGTATTTACCATACTTTTCATATTTATTTTACAGTTTATTCCTTTTACTTATTTAAAAAAATTGACTATAAACAGTCACAGGCAGGTCCTTCAGGAGAAGGTATTCTAGAGGAAGGCAATGTTATCATAGGATATGACAGTGCCATGTGTGTTATCATCTCTGAAGACCTTCAGTGGAACAAGATATAGAAGTGGAAGGCAGTGATATTGATGATCCTGACCCTGTGCAGGCCAAAAAGAATTATGTGGTACATATACACCACGGAATACTATGCAGCCACAAAAAGAAATGATATCATGTCCTTTGCTGGAACATGGATGGAACTGGAAGTCATCATCCTCAGTAAACTAGCACAGGAACAGAAAACCAAACATTGCATGTTCTCATGCATGTGTTTGTGTCATAGTTTTTAACAAAAACCTTAAAAAGTTAAAAATAGAAAAATGCTTACGGAAAAGAGATATAAAGAGTAAAATACTTTTGTTCAGCTATGCAATGGATTTGTGTTTTAAGCTAAGTGTTATTACAAAAGAATCAATAAATTTAAAAGATTAAAAAGTTTATAAAATAGTTACAGGAAGCTAAGGTTAATTACTATTGAACAAAGAAAATTACTTTTGTATAAATTGAGTATAGTTTCTGTATACAGTGTGTATAAAGTCTACAGTAGTGTATAGTAATGTCCTAGGCCTTCACATTCACTTACCACTCATTGACCCCCCAGAGCGCCTTCCAGTTCTGTAAGCTCCATTCTGGGTAAGTGTCCTATATAGGTGTATTATCGTTTCTCTTTTATACTGTATTTTTACTGTACCTCTTTTATGTTTAGATATGTTTAGATGCATATATACTTACTATTTCACAGTTGCCTACAGTATTTAGTACAATAACATGCTGTACAGGTTTGTAGCCTAGGTGTGTAGTAGGCTATCCCATCTAGGTTTATGTAAGTACACACCACAATGTTTGCTCAATGGTGAGATAACCTATGATACATTTCTCAGAATATATTCTTATTGTTAAGAGATGCATGACTGTACTTTGCATATGTCATAAAATCTTTTCCTTCTGATTCTTTTCAAGCATTTAAAAATGCAAAAATCATGCTTTGTCGACGGTCACAGGGCATTAGAGAAGATCTAAGTAAAGTGCGTCTAAACTGCTAGCTGGGAACAAGTAAAGTTAATCAAGGGCAAGTTTGGAGGAGTGATGAACTAGAGCATACTCCTAGTTGAAGTTCACTGAGGAGTAACAGAAAAATTTGTATCAAGGGCCAGGTGCAGTGGCTCACACCTGTAATTCCAGCACTTTGGGAGGCCGAGGCAGGTGGATAGCTTGAGGTCAGGAGTTTAAAACCAGTGTGGTCAACATGGAAAAACCCCATCTCTAAAAATACAAAAATTAGCCAGGCGTGGTGGTGCATGCATGTAATCCCAGCTAATTGGGAGGCTGAGGCAGGAGAATTGCATGAACCTGGGAGGTGGAGGTTGCAGTAAGCTGAGATCATGCCACTGCACTCCAGCCTGGGCGACATAGCGAGACTCCATATATTAAAAAAAAAAATGCATGAAGATAGTTCACTCTGTTGAAGCTATCTACCCTTAATAAAACAGTTCAGGACATACATAGCAAGGAGAACCTTTTTTGTAACTTTCAAATCACACACCACATGTGACCACCTACTCTGACTAGCAGGAAGACTTGACTGACTGTATATGCTGAGTGTAATTTTCATTGTTCTGCATTTTCCTGAAGGCCTGTGAAAGCCACAAATGATTACGTTATTTTCTTGCTACTTTGGCAAAGCAGACATATTACTGCAGAAAATATGAGATCACAAGTGTGTGCTTATTTAACAATGCTTTGGCAATAAGTTCCGGTTGTCCTTTAGCTTTATTGGTACAATTTTTTGTAACATTGGACAAGTCACTTTCCTTCCTTTATGTCTCCATTTGTACCTGCTAAGTAAAACCAATACCCACCATTAAGTCCACCATAGTTATCTTAAAGCACACAAAATATTCTACCATGCATATCAAAAGAAAATCCTCAATTTTAGAGCCACTAGATAAGCATCTAAGAGTAAACATTCGTATTGTACAAAGAATAAATAATTCAAATTCTGATTTTTTCTTTTTGAGGTGGATGTTATTGTTGTTGCCCAGGCTGGAGTGCAATGGCACGATCTCAGCTCACCACAACCTCCATCTCCTGGGTTCAATCGATTCTCCTGCCTCAGCCTCCAGAGTAGCTGGGATTACAGACATGCTCCACCACACCCGGCTAATTTTACATTTTTAGTAGAAACAGGGTTTTCTCCATGCTTGTCAGGCTGGTCTTGAACTCCCGATCTCTGGTATTCTACCCTCCTCAGCCTCCCAAAGTGCTGGGATTACAGGTGTAAGCCACCACACCAGCCCAAATTCTGATTTTAAAACATTACCAGAGGATGGGTTGATGCCAGGAGTTTGAGACCAGCATGGGCATCATAGTAAGACTCCTATCTCTACAAAAAATGAAAATAAAAAATTAGCCAGACATGAGGGCATGTGCCTGTAGTCCTAGCTATGCAGGAGGTTGAGGCTGGAGGATCACTTGAGCCCAGGAGTATGAAGCTATGAGCTATGATCGAGCCGCTGAACTGTAGCCTGGGCAACAGAGTGAGACCCTATCTCTAAAAAATTAAATTAAATTAAATTTAAAAATTAAAAAGTACTGAGTGTGGTGCTGTATATTTGAAAATATGATATAGTTTTCACTATTTGCTCTCAAAACACATGTATTTAGATATTTTACAAGATTTTTCAGTTTCTTTTTAAACTGATGTGGAAAATAAAGTAGATTAAATAACATTCAATTTTAATCAATATCAATTTTTTTTCCATGTGCTAAAATGCAATGATAATCTAGCAAAAAATAGTGAGCATGTATTTGGTGCTCAATATTTGAGTGGAGATGAGGCAAAAAAGATTTTCCTGGTAATCAAGCCAGCACTGTGTGCTTGCAATACTAATTTAATATAACCACAGTCACTAAGGTGTTAAGTGCTATCAAGGGTTTGAATCCACAAAGGTTAGTAAATAAATAAATAAAGCAGCCCTTCTGCTTGTTAGGAAGCCATCCAAAGACCAGAAGAGAGAATCAAGTTCCTAATTTCTGAGTCAGCCACTTAAAAAAAAAAAAAAAAAAAGAGGCAAAGCTAACGCATTCCTTCCTACAGCTTTTCCCATGCTGGTCTTTCTGGAAAGAAATTCCTGCAGGATTGTTTTTTGGAATTACTACCAGTAAGTTCTATCATACCGTCAGACCTAGAAAAAATTTATTTCACTAGGACTTCAAACATGAGATTGAATAAATGATTATGGCAAGTTGTTGTTCCTAATTAATTAAAATGATTTATTTATATGGCATGCTCTGTAACTGAAGAATGCAAAAAGTGAAAAAAAAAAAAAAAAAGAATATCCTGGTAGTAAAGTAGGTTTGTGTAAGTGGAATAAAAGCATAAGAATAAGCCTCCATGAGTGAGTTCTACAACTGAGCCATCTATTTAAAAAGCCTTCATTTTTGGCAGCATCATTGAGTAGTGAACAGGGATTTACCAGAAAATTGTTGACCACAATAATCAACTTCTACAACAAAAATTCAGATTGGACGTCATGCTATTGACCATAAGACAAGTGAGAAGACACAGTCTATTTTGCTTTTGATTCTCAAAAGCGACAGTTGGTTTTACACTTTAAAACTTCCCTATTAAAATAACTTATGATTCTATTCTCATTGTCTCTTTCTCTCCTGGTTCCCTTCCTTCACCTCCCCTTCTGCTCCCTCCAATTCTGTCCCACTCTGGTCTCCCGGCATTGTTCTGACATTTGCCTGGCAGAACATAAAACAACAAATATGTTCAATTTGAGTGGTTTCCTGCAATGTTATTCTATCAAACTGGCAATTTCCGAAAGGATTTAGAAAGGAGCATACAATTCCTCAGACACCGGGAGGTCTGACAGTGACTGCCAAAACAGTCCATGCTTTTAGCGGGCTGTAATATCTGAGCATATAAAAACATCCCTTTTTCTCAGGTTTATTTTTTATGCTTAATATCAAACAGACTTCAGAGACTTTCTAAGTGGCCAGAGAGTACTATATTTAGCACCTTAAAACTCAAAGCAGTTTTGAATATTTTGGTATGCATGCTGCATGGAGATACAATTTATTCTAAAGCAGTCACCTATGGTAATGAAATGTTAATCAAGTTGTTTAAATTACAGCTAATGGATTGATGGCCTCATATAAGGACCAGATGCAAAACTCATCACCATAGGCTCTATTTATTCCCTGTATAGTCATTTCCTGCTCCCCTCACCCAATATTTGACATTTCCAAGATAGTGGCAGCTTTGAAAATTTTATTATTTGATTGTGGTTTGGCTTGAATTCAAATTATAGGGTCTGAATTTGATCAAATTAGACATCTAATGCCTCAGGCAGGAACTGTGCATGCCAATGTCAATGGTGCTAACATGTACTATAGCACTAACTTGAGACAGAATATTGCAAACCCTATGGTTCATAATACTTCATGTCCACAAAACATCCCTAAAACTATAATAGATGAGTGTGGCCTGTCATGTATTATTATTTTAGTTCTTGGAGGGCTGAAATCTTTTGATCCAGAAACATGGACTTCTTTTGAGTCAATTCATTTGTGTTCACCAATGTGTACAGCAACTACATCGTTAGCCCTCACTCCTCTGCAAAAGCAGCGTCGCTGAGGAGTCAATGTGGTATGCTCGTGTGACTCGTCTCATACTCTACTGTAGTTATTGTATTCATTCTTCCAATTCATGTCAAATCCTGGCATTGGGTTAAAAGGTGTTCCAGTGTAGTTTTTGCTTTAAAACAAGAGAATGAGTTTATAGATTCCTGCTCAGAATATATTTGAATAAACAAATCCTTGTATTTTTATCTTTGATGAAAACTCATCTTGTTTTATTTCCCTTATGCAGACTGTCTCATATCCTAAAATTCAGCAAGCACAAGGGACACAACCTTTGGGCTTCATGCAGTGTGACAACATGGACTTTTGGCAGAACATCCCAGTACTAGGCAGTGTCCTAAATAATGCCTTGTGTTCCATAACTGTGTCGTCTCTCAAACTTCTGAAGCCCTGGGTGCTAGTAGAGCAAAGAAAGATGTTTAGTTTTCCCGCCTTACAGCACCAATCCCTAACCTTCCTCTCCTACATGACTCCAAATTTCATCACTTCTTGGATCTAAGAGGAAGGCTCTGAACAAAGCATGATGGTGTGGGGAAAAAGTCACAGACTAGGACTCAGTTACCTGGTGTTTGCTTGGCAACTAACAGCATGCCCTTGAGCAAGTGATTCTACCTCCCAAGCCTTCAATTTATTCAAGTAATCAAGTAAGAGGTTACAGTCCATGATTTAATAACAGAAGTAGTGACTGAAGATTCTCATGCCTAAAACTGAAAAAAATATTAATAGCATTTGTATTGCTGAAATAAAGTAAATGTCAATTCCTCCTATATAAATAATGCCCCATTTGTCTTAATGATATTTTTGTAGCAATTATTTTACTGTATACACATTAATCAAAAGATCACACTGGGAGTTTGGAACTTCACCTCTGGCTTTGTTAGGAACTAGATCTTAAATAACCATGTGACCTCAATAGCTCACTTTTTTTTTTTTTTTTTACCTGAAAAACAAAGAAAAGAGATGAACTTCATGGTCACCAACATTTCTTTGTCTGTTATCACATAAATGATTTCTATCCTCAGCCTGGTGCTTTGAGAAAGTCAATGAAAGCAAACATAACATGGTTAAGAGCCAAGCTATGTGGTTAGCATGGCACAGGTTTGCCTCAAACCTGGAAACAGGAACTCTTAGAATGAATAGCAG
Source organism: Sapajus apella (assembly GCF_009761245.1). NCBI lineage: Eukaryota > Metazoa > Chordata > Mammalia > Primates > Cebidae > Sapajus > Sapajus apella. The sequence continues at coordinate 26,629,804 of NW_022436949.1, read as the reverse complement.
GAAAACATGTTATTGTATAATTGATTTTTCCTCAAGATATGCATTTTCATTTATCAGTTACCATGTAAGAGGTCATCTCAACATTAGTGGACTTTAGTTCATAAGCATATAGCTGCTAACTTCTTGGTAAATTCTAAAGTCTCTGGACTTTTCAGTACATCAGCTTCCTTTAGCATCCAACTACTCAGTTTCCCTAGGCACTATCTGATCTATCTTGGTTGCTGTCAGAACATCTCTTACAATTAGGGTTATTCTCTAGTTGAAGAGGAAAGATAAAATTACAAAACTCTTTTGCTAAAACACACCATTTTATTTGACATATTCTGTGCTTTTCCCAATCCACCCCCAACCCCACATACATTAAAAATGAGAAATGAGGTAAAGGATGGTCTTTTCTCAGTCCAGTTCAGACAGCTGACAAATCAGACTAACGGCTACATGTAGGAGATCAGATTACATTGTCCTAAAAGGAAATGAAGGCTGAGGGTCTGCAGTTTTATTAGCACCCCAGACTGTGTGATGTTCCAATTTTAATATCCCTGCTTGTTTTATATACCTTAAACTCACCCCAAAAACAATTTTGAGATTGTCTTTCTATCTTTCCATATGTTTCCTTTTTCAGAGACTTTGTGTTTGATTTTTGTAAAAAAAAAAAAGATTTTATTTTTCATAAGAAATATCATATACATGAAGCCTGGAGTATAAAATGACCTACATTTCTAAATAAACTCATTTCAGCCTACAACCATACCACCCGGAATGCACCCAATCTCTTCTAAATTCACTTCAGAAAAAATATAAAACAGCATTTTTAAATTTTTATAACTAAGACTGTTCAGAGGAAATACTTTTTAAATATTGGAAGTTTTTCATGTATATATATATATTTGTACATGTGTCTCTTGTTTTCAGTAGAAAAAACAGTTCTAATGAAGATCTCAAATTAATAAACTTTAGAAGTCAGGATTATAATTGTGACTGTCTTACAAAATTACTTTCACAGGGAAAAAGAAACACTTTAAAAACTTTTCTATTTAGCAGAGTCTTTTTTAAAAAATTGAATGTATGTAGTCCAATGATTAACTTACAGCTTTTCCATTCATAGGTTTGTAATCACTATTAAAAAATGAGTAAAAAAATGAACAAAATTTGCTGAATTCTATATGTTTTCAAATGTCTATGTTACTTTGGCAAGTGATGTATATTCAGTGATCTTGCCTGTAAAATTGGGGTTTTTTCAGCAATGACCTCAAATAGATGCATAGCTTGAGAGTTGATAGTTCACAGACATCAACCGTGATTAACTTACTGGTGTTAAATAAATGATCTCTCACTAGGGCTAAAACCATGAATTAGTGTGCAAGATGACCTTTCTTTCAAACTTCCATTATGATAAGAGCTGTCAGACCCAGAAATGACATTTGACCTTCTGATTAATGTACAATATTAATGCTTGGGCAATAATCTTTACCAATTAACCTTTGTCTTGGAATCAAATTTAAGTGATAAGGCCATAATAGACTTTACTCTTCATAGAGAGCAGTGAAATATCAGCACTTATATATACAGGAGAAAGCAGAAATGGGATAAAGTTATAAATTTATCCCAATGTGATTGCAAATGAAAAGTATGTGTAGACATCATAATTGTTGGGTAATACCATCCTACTGAAGACAGGTCAGAAAGCCTTAGAATCATTTACATGTCCTATAATTAACCCAATTTAGGCAAACCCATTTATTTGATACTTTCTATTTGCTAAGTACAAAGCTAGATACTGTGGATGCACTGAAGAATCAGTGTCTGCTCTTAAGGAGCTTGTAGTAACGGGATAATAATGTCAAGGACTAAAATTGAGTTATATAGAGGCTAAAATAGAGGCAGCTGCACATTGAATTTGAAGGTGTGAATTCTGGAGCCCAGGTGCATGGGTTTGAATCCCAGCTCTGTCGCTTATTAGCTGTGTTTCTAATTGCTTTGTGCCTCATGGATAAAACCAAGGATGATAACAGCACTCAGCTCCTAGGGTAGTTATGATGAGAAAATGAGTTATTATTCCTAAAGTATTTAGTAGAATCATGCCTGGCATGTAAGTGGGAAGTGTTTGTTAAATAAAGCCCTGTGCCTTGGGGAAATAATTAGAAAAGAAGAAACTTTTGAAGTACATGACTAATTATTCATGGTGAAGAAGGTAACATATTACCCACATCAGGTTCTTATTCCATTATTGCTGGAAACCTGTATATAAAATAAGAATTCTTAATCCCACCCATCCAAAGTAGGGTTTTGTTGACTGAAGTCAGATTGCTTTAGGTTTTAGAATTGTATAAATGTTCTTTTCTTGAGCAACTTCCAAAATTATTGGGCCTTAAGTTAAAAAATAGACACTTAGGGGAAGAAATTTTTAATTAATGCTTACATAAATGTGTGTAGAAAATGAACTATGTCTACACTATTCGTAGAACTAGTTGCTATGGAATTGCAACAAAATCAGATTAATTACTCTAAGGTGAGCTGTATTAAAAAAGGCAACATCTATGCAGACAATATTGGTTAATTCTCCCACCTTAAAATGTTCTCTTGTACATCAAAGCAATAAAACTGATGAGAAATTCTGAGCAGTAGGAGAGAACCATCTCCAAACCCACCTCTTCTCTGTAATGCAGCCTGGTCACAACTGCATCTCTCTACTCCTTATGACCAATTTGTGACCATTAGATAATTTCTCTGCAAGGAGGCAGTACAGAAAGAAAAGTATAACCTTTCAGAATTGAAGAATACATTACTCTCTACTCTCCCTTATGCATGCATGCACTACATATTTAGAAGAAAAGAATCCATTTTATCTTGTCTTCACTTGTACCAACTAGAGATTTGGTATATCCATAGTTAGGATTTAAAATGACTCCAACATTACCTACCAAATAAAGCTGAAATACGACTGAATGTCATCCAAGGTTCACCAGAATATAGGCATCCCCCCTCGCACCAGAACCCTGCCTCTCATCATCCCTTGAGGCAGATTAAAAATGTCCATGCATTCTTTAAGCCTTCTCAAATCCAAAGCCACAGTCTATGTCCCCTCCTCTGACTCGACTGGTTTGTGCTTCCTTCAGCCACCGGAGTGTGGTGGAGATCTCACTGTGCCAGATTCCAAGTTCAGGCCTATAAGACTAGCAGTTTCTGCTTCCTGTCTCTTGGAATGCTTGCTCTAGGAGAAATGGCCAGGTAAAAAGCATGACTACTCTGAGACCACCATTCTGTGAGAGACTCCAAGCAGGCCACGTGAAGACGGCTGGTAGAGAAAAGTGCCTTCCTATCCTCCAACTGCTCCAGCCATTCCATCCTGGGAGCCAGGCTGTGAGCTAAGAAGTCTTCAGAGGAACCCAGCCCCCACTACCATCTTACCACAATTGCATGAGACTCATTAACTGAGCCCATTGCTTCCCAGAATTGTGAGATATAATAATGAATTGTTATTTAAAGCAGTGAGTTTTGGGTCAGTTTGTCATATAGCTATAAAAACTAGAACATCCCAGTGAACATTTCTGTGCTCCCATCCCTTCCAGAAGTTACCCAAGGAGCCTGAGCTGTTTCTAAGCAGCTTTTCCATCCACTCATCACTCCATATAGAGTTCCTGCTCCAAATTCTGACATTCAATGCAATTATTACACTCTTCAAACCTTACCTTACCAATTGCTTCCAAGTGCAAATATTTATTTATCAAACACAAAAAGCACTTTATTCTAAGTATCCTACACATTTTGTCCTCTTATTCATCCCATTTCACAGATGAGAAAACTGAGGGACAAAAAGGTTAAGGAACTTAGATCAAACAACTAATAACTGGAAGTACCATGACTCAAACCCAAAGTCTGGCTCCAGATTTTGTTTCACGACCTCTCCAGTTTGCCTCTCTCTGGAGCATTCCTCCCCAGTCTTCCTAGAACTGTGCATGGACACCATTTATTGTCTGTCAGCTCACAGCTCAAAGGACAGTTCCTCAGGCAACTAGTCACTGATCATCTGAGTCAAGTAGCATTCCTCATTCTACTCCATCTCCCCAGCAGGTCAAGTTCTATCTATTCTGTTTTATTTTGGGCACAATATTTATAGTAGCACAGTTTTTTTGGCAATGATTCTGTCTTATTCCACATGATATCCCCATAATCTTGAGTATTGCCTGATGGATAGTAGCACTTAATAAACATTTCCTGAGTAAATAATGAATGAATGAATGCACTTTCTGTGTTCCTCATCTTTATTGTGGACGCAGATGGAATCCACCTAGACTGATCTTTATCAGTAATATGCTTCATGGCCGCTCACTAATATTGCAGCAACAATGTAACATGAGTTCAACCTGTATCAGTACAACTTAGCCTCTTTTGTTTTGTTTTGTTTTGGGGGTTTATGAGTGCATGAGTATATCTGAGTTCCTATAAACATTCTGTAAAGAAAGGAACTGATTCCTGATAACTTTCTCAGAAAAAAAAAAAAGACTCATAGAGATCTTGTAGGGCCTAAGTTATATTAGAACTGAGGTTAATGCCTGGGGCCAATATACTGCCCAGAATTATGATGGTGGCTATCTGGATATGCAGCGGTCTTTCACAGGTGGCCAAGATAAGGGTTGTGGAAAAGCATAAGAAAAATGAGGGCTCCTGGTAAGTCTTTTTTTCTTTTTTTTTTTTTTTTTTTTTGCCTAAAATACTAATTACCTTTTTTCTCTCTTATAGTGTAATTGTCCATGAGAGGACATTAACATTATTACAATATTATCAACTAAACTACAGATCTTCTTTGAACTTCACCCGTTTTTACTGTTGTCCTTTTCTCTGTTCCATGATCCAATCCAGAATCTCCCATTGCATGTAGTTGGTGTTTCTCTCCATCTTCTTCTGCCTGTCATTGTCTTTCATGACTTTCACACTTTTGAAGAAGAGCGATCATTTATTTTGCAACATGTCACTCAATTTGAACTTTTCTGATATGTGCTTGTGTTTGAACACAGGTTATACATTTTTGATAAGAACATAAAAATAAGTTATGTTTTATCCTTCTTAGTGCGTCATGTCAAGGGATTCATGATGTTGCTGTGTCATGGCGTTTACTTTAATTGTTTAGTAGAGTGGGCGTCTGCTAGATTTCTCCATTAGACAAGTTATTATCTTCCCCAGTTTTTGATCAAATTGAGTCAGAGAATTTTGGTTAAAAAAGACACAAATTTCAGGTTAAGCAGGTTTGGATGCAATGCTCAGCTCTGTTGCCTCCTGTCTGTGAGAAATTAGAACACAGATGAATGAAATCACTCTGGGTCTCAACTTCTTCAGCTTCTTCAGCCATGAAATGGTGATTCTGCAACTACCCTTCTCATGAGGGAAATATGAATCTCAGTTCACATTCTCAGATGTAGAAATCCCTTTAAATCTACATAAATCTGCAAAGATTTCAGAGTGTCAAATCCCAGGCAAGGGCACTGCCGTATCTATCACTGGTCCACCTTGGCTACCTTGGAGTTCCATACTCTTCCAGCTCAAGGGTTCCCATCATGTTTGGTGGCCTGGCTGCACTGGACTTTACTCAATCTTGGGCACCTCGGATGAGGCAGGGAGCTTCTACAACTAGCAGAAGTTATCTTCTCTAAGGTTTTCATTTCTCTGAGGCCTTGTGTGGAAGTGGTGTGAACATTTCCACTGTGTTAGGGATCCACCAGTATTTTCAGAGAAAAATCTATTTCTTTCCTATTTTTCCCCATCAAAAGTATGTATCTGGGCCGGGTGCAGTGGCTCATGACTGTAATCCCAGCACTTTAGAAGGCCAAGGCGGGTAGATCACTTGAGATCAGGAGTTCAAGACCAGCCTTACCAACATAGAGAAACCCTGTCTCTACTAAAAATAAAAAATGAGCTGGGCATGGTGGCACATGCCTGTAATGCCAGGTACTTGGGGGGCTGAGATATGAGAATCACTTGAACAAAGGAGGCAGAGGTTGCAATGAGCCGAGATCATGTCACTGCGCTGCAGCCTGGGTGACAGAGCAAGACTCTGTCTCAAGGAAAAAATAATCCAACCAACCAACCAACAAAACAAACAAAAAAAAAACCACAAAAAATATTTGTCTCTCTTCTCACATGCCCAGAAACCTTAGATAGTCAATGAGTTTAGATTTTTACCAAAGTCTCTAACTTCCACATTGTAGGTACCCAGAGGTAAAAACTGCAAAGGGCTTTGCTACCTTGGGGAAATATACAGAAAAAAAATACTAATTCATAGCTCAAAAATTGATTTTAACATGATATCCTGTTATGTGGTTATGAAAGAGGAAAGGTTCCCTTGTGCCCCCTTGTAGGGCGTGTGATGGGGGTGTGGCTGGCTTCTTCAGTGCCTTGGTGCTCAGACCTCTAGGGGAGCATATAGACGGGCAGGTTGCGAGGCTGCAACCCCACAGCAGTGTCTGGGGGTGAGTGTCCACAGCTCCTGAAGCCCCAGTGGGCATGTGTTACAGGGTGCCCTTTTAGTTTGCCATCTATAGGCGGCTGGTGTTAACCAGCTCAGTAAGACCCTCTACCCTGTAGTAAGGACAGAAGGCTTTCCATATCCCAGTTCTTACCTTGGTGTACTGGAAGAATCAGATCATACTTGGACTTGGAGAACGAGTGCAAAGTTTTATTGACTGAAAGTAGTTCTCCGCCAATGGGAGAGCCAGAATGGAGATAGTTTTCTCCTGGAGTTGTGCTGCTGAGCAGCCCTGGCTCTCCTCCAACTGCACCAGTCAAACCCTGCCTTAACCTACTGGTTGATGGCCTGCTGGGTCAATGGCCTGCTGACCTGCCAGTGCCTGTCCGTGTGCTTTTCTGCCAGTGTGCTACTCTGCAAGCCCTCTCACCTACCAGCCGCTTGTCTCTTCTTCCACTGATGTACTTCTCTCCACTCTGGCCACCTGTGTGTCTGCCCATTATGGTCTCCAGCTTTTATAGGCCCAGAATGTGGGCATGGAGGGGCAGGGTTGTCTTGAAAAATGAAACATTTGGGAGGGAAGGCAGGAGTGCTTGTCCTCACCTAGGTCCATGTGGGTGGAGCCCTAGCCAGGGACCACACACTCCTCTGCCCAGCACTTTCATTCCCCCTTCAGTATCATTTAAAGGGACCATGCTCTTCCCTTCCCAGCACTCCCATATCAGTTGTGCAAATATTCTAGCTGAGATTAGACCCCGAAAATGTTGAAAATGTGCACATGACTAGAAATGGGAAAAATTAATTTTAAAGGTGAAACTTTCTATTTTGTTTTGTTTCTATAGAGGTGGATGCTTATTTTTTACTTTTGAGAGCAAATGACTCCTTTATTTTTGGAAAAATAATATTTGCCTTAGCCTTTCGGTTATGCAAATGTAACGTGCACCTTCCTTTTGGAATGGATAGATCAGTGATGATGTGGCTCCAGAAGTTAAATAGCTTTGCCACATATGGGAAGTTGTCTTCCAGGTGGACAAAGCTGAATCTGAGTTGCTTACTTATGAAATTAACTTTAGAAAATCCCTTTTTAAATATGCACTGGCTCTGAAATGCATTGGTTATTCATGAAAGTTTTGCACTTCTGTTCTTGTCTATGTCCTGGTACGGAGTAGAGTATCAGATGGCTGAGGAGGCACAGAGACATGATCTCCCCGTGCTGGGCTGAACTGTTGAAGGTGAAGAGCACACAGGCACAAAATGTACACATGACCAAACAATGTGTTCTAAGGGGTGTAAAGGCAAGATAATGTCCCCCAGGATAGCTTTCCCTGGAAAGAAATGGAAAGCTTCAGTGTAGAACATTTCAGAAGATATTTTTCCTGGGAGAAAGTGGTGAATTGGGAGACACGTTCTGGACTGATACAAAGGCAGAAATGCCCTTTCCTTTCTCTTGAGTTAAGAAATATATGGTCCACAGCCGACAATTTAGAATGGAATAAGGGAGATGTGTTTGAGGCATTACCATTGGAAGATGTGCTGGGGATAAGCCCAGCCCAGTGACATGTGGCATGACCACATTTTGGAAGAGGTAAGTGTCCAACGGTGGGTTCCTATGGAGAGATGTGGACTGTGGATCTGATGACCAGTGTGAAGACCCTTTTGTTATTCTCAAGATTTTAAGTAAATTATAATCAAGTCTTCACTACTACTCTGGGGGTCTGAGCAGAGGGTCTCTGCACCAGGTTGAGATGAGCTGGTAGAGGGAAGGCAGGGAAGCTGGGCTCCAGCTGGCAGGAGGACCCCAAACCAAGAGTGAAAAGGACGGCTGACCAAATGGCAGGCAGCAATCAGGGTGGTTTCGGGGACTATGCAGGCCTTCACAAGCCAGAAACATTTGGGAATTAGCAAATAAGAAACCTGAAAAATGACTGAAGTTCCAAAGCTCATCTGTGATCAGGGCCAAACACTATAATATAAATATTAAAGAGTGACCTCATAAACTAAAGAAATGGGGCATACTTAGGTATCACCTGTAGGCATCTCATTAAAACTTACATAGGAACACACAACATTTTTAGGACTAAACATCAGTTTTCCTTTCCAGACTTCTTAATAAGCAAGAGTCTTGGGGAAATAGGGGAAAGGATTGAAATATCCACAAAAGAATATCTCATTTATGAGCTGATGTTAAATTTACATCTCATAGATTAGGTGCGAGTTGGAAATGGCCATGGAATATGGAGAGATATGATCTTTTAATTGTGCCTCTTTCGGAAACTTTCGGTCAAGTTATGATCTGAAGAGAATATCTCAATAAACTAAAGTCAAAGTTTCTTCTCACCTTCATAGTCCCAATTGCTAATTTTTATTGACTTCTTCCTCTGGAGCAAGCACTTGAAAGCATCATTTTACATTTATTTTCTCATTTCATCCCTATATTCTATTTCTATCCCATTTTACTGTAAAGAGCATGATAGGTGTTAAATAAGTTGTTAAAGTCACCCGCGATGTAGGTGTTGGCAGCCGCATTTGGAACCATGCATTCTCACTAGAAGATAAAACACTGCGTCTTTCTTCTCCCTACCTTCTTTTCTCCTCTTTCTTCTCTTCTTTCCTTATTCGTGATAAATTTCTGATTTCTAAGTCAAAGCCAAAGTGACATAATTTTGACAAGAAGTGTTATTGTATCCCCAGTTTCCCTTAGGAGGTGACTAATAAGATTGAAAAACCATCAGTGCATTAATAAAAAAGAAAAATTAAGCCAGATGCTGTGGCTCATGCCTGTAATCCCAGTACTTTCAGAGGTGGAAACAGGAAGATGGCTTGAGCCCAGGAGTTCCAGACCAGCCTGAGCAAGATGGCAAGACACATCTCTACAAAAAAAGAAAGTAAATAAAAAATTAGCCAGGTGTGGTGGTGCATGCCTGTAGTCCCTGCTACTGAAGAGGCTGGGGCAGGAGGACTGCTGGAACCCAGGAATTTAAGGTGATAGTGAGCTATGATTGTGCCACTGTACTCCAGCTTGGATGACAAAGTGAGATCTCGAAAAAAAAAAAAACAAACCAAAATACAGGTGTACACGTGCGTGCGCACACACACACATGTGCACACGCACACACACACCCAAAGAAACAAACATATGACAGGGATTTGCAGAGATGGAGATGTAGGATCAGCAGTGGGAACCAGGGAATACAGCCCAGCTCTGTCCAAGGAGACTCATGGTCTAGGAGACAAGATGATAGCTCACTAAATAAATAAATAACTGCCAGGCAGAATAACAGATGTAATGTAGAAGTGAGCATACTCTACAAAGGTGAGAGAGAGTCTGCCTTTATAATGGCTTTGAAAAAGTTCCAAGGGCCTAAACATGAGTACCAAAGCTGAACGAATCTATAAAATATAAAACTTTTATATGTAAAATAACTTCTGAACAAAATTCATAATATGTGCTGCCCTTTACACTCACAGTCTTTCCTTTGGCAATAATGTGGAATTTTTAGAAAACATATAAAATGTAATAGTCAACTCATTATACTGACACTGAGATTATGAATACCTCTTCCCCCATACCCCAAAAAAGAAATTCCCACAACCACTACGCCTATGGTCATGATTCCTTCTTTTATGATATTGATATTGCAGCTCCGCTAATGGTTCTGTGTCTGTATTTACAATTCTCTTAGCGGTTAGGATTATTTGAAAGAGACCTTCCTTGTCAGAACAGGGCCTAGACTCGGAGGCCAGGATCGGCAGGAAATTGATCTCTGGCATCTGTCACAGAAGTATGAAGCTCTGCAAGGCAGAGTGTAGTGTTATGGTGCAGGTGCATTGCGGAGATGTGGGGCTGATGGCAAGCAAGGTGAGGAAGCCCTGTTCTCTTTCACAGCTGAAGACAGAGACGTTGCAGTGACAAGGAGGACAACTGGCATGCCTCACATTCCTCAGTGTTGAAAACAATAAAAGGAGGGGGAATGAGAGAAAAATCAAATTTCTATGAAGAGATGTCAGCAGTAAATTTAATGCAGGTGCAATATTCTCCAAACAAAGGACATTTGTTTCTACCGTCTGTGGCTCCATGAAAACCTGCTCCACCTCCTCCTTGCTATGTGTTTTCCTTTTTATCAGTGTAAGGTAGATTAAAATGTTGATATCCCTGCTTGGCAAAAGTATTTTTAATGTTCTTAGTACAGCTGTTAAAGAAGTATTAACTTCCCCCAAAGCTTAGCTTCACTGGATGTAACAAAGCTTTCTCCCCACTAAGGTTCAATTCATTGGTTAAGCTTTGTCTCTCCCTGTTTGCTTCTGTGAATTACTGTAACACTGTTTTCACCCCTGTTCTCTCTTGTTTCTATAATATGATAAAGGAAATTTAAAAAGAACATTGATTTTTAGCTAAAGTAACAAATTTAGAGAATAAAAAATAAGATTCCCACTATGAATTAAGTTAGATAAAGAACATTTTATAAGAGAACTACCTAAAAGTGTGCATTGTTTTCCTCCTTTATTTCAGCTGCCTCAAGCAGAGTGCCTGCAGAGCCATCAAGAGGTATGACTTCCGACTGGTTTTGCTTAGTGATTTATAGACTCTACTCTGATAGTAATACCCAGAGAATGATTTATTTCAAATGCCACTAATGGATCTTAAGTTCAGGCCTCACCTAACTTTGTGAGACACGTTAGCAAGCCATTAGAGGGCATTTGAACTTGGTAATGACTCATTTAATTGGGGACACATAAGTGATAGCCTTGGATGTCATAATGTCATTACTCTAGGTGAGCTAGCACCTTGGGAAGAAGTGGTGTTCCTGAACCATGACAGCTAGCAATAACTTAAGTGCACGCTGAAATAACTGCAAGCTATAACACCGTACCTCTAAGGCCTGCAAAATTTGCAAAAGTATATTTCAATCCCGACTGGCTGTCCTTTTCTATCCATCATCTCTTGTCAGGTATGTAATATCCATGGGAGTGGCATTTTGGGGGCCAGACTAAGGGGAAGTCAAATTGGGGATATGACGTTATGGTTTGGGGTTGCTTCCATAGTAGTTGAGCTACTGCTAACTGAGCTGGTGTAGGAACATCGCTACTGCCTACTGTGCTAGTTAGAGTGATGCAAAATCCATAGCTTGTCACTAAACACGTCCCAGTTAAGCTCTAATCCTACGGTTCATATATGACAGAAATTTGAAATTTACCAAAATCGTCACAAACCTAAATATTAAAGAATATTATCAATATGAAGTTATGCAACTAAAATCTTTCCAAAAATATCAAGAATAAAATTTTTTAAAAAATCAACCTTATAGAAGGATTGGTTGAATTATCTTCCTGATGTTGCTATAGAAAATATTACAAAATTATAGTCACATGAAAAGGCCATCAAAGAGCATGTAGGCCATAAGTATAGGAAAAATGTATTGCAGAACTGAGTCAGACAGATAATTAATAAAGATAATATGTTGCTTTTCTGGATTTTGTGACATTTGAGGTGTTTGTGAATTTTAAATGTTTGTAATTAGTATTTTAAAAATTCTAAATAAATATCTACTTTTATAATTGATTTTTATTTTATAATTTTATATTCATTTCCGTAAAAAGGAGCCCATAAATTGTATAAGCTTCAGGCTCCTAATCAGCCTAGAGATTATGGAGAGATAGATATTTGGAAGAGAATTTGTTATTACTCAAAGGTTATAACATGGGAAATGAGAATTTATTAATAAGTACCCATCCAGTGCAGCTTCCTTAAAGGAGGCATATCAAGAGTACAAAAACCCAGCACAATGGCACACACCTGTAGTCCCAGCTACTCGGAGGCTGAGTCAGGAGGATTGCTTGAGGCCAGGAAGTTAAGGCTGCAATGCAACGCAATTGGGCCTCTGAATAGCCACTGCATTCCAGCATGGGCAACATAGCAAGACCCTTGTCTCAAAAAATTAAAAAAGAGTAAGTCCGGGTGTGATGGCTTGCTCCTGTAATCCCAGCACTTTGGGAGGCCAAGGCAAGTGGATCACCTGAGGTTGGGAATTCAAGATCAACCTGATCAACATCGAGAAACCCTGTCTCTACTAAAAATAAAAAATTAGCCAGGCATGGTGGCACATGCCTGTAATCCCAGCTACTCGGGGGGCTGAGGCAGGAGAATTGCTTGAACCTGGGAGGTGGAGGTTGTGGTGAGCTGAGATCATGCCATTGTGCTCCAGCCTGGGCAACAGGAGCAAAACTCCATCCTCCCTGCCCCCCGAACAAAAAAAAAAAAAAAAAAAAACAATGCCAGGACTGTAGAATTTGGAATAAGTACTTGACACTTGGTATCTTTTTAGTTTTGGAGATCCTCCATGGCCAAGCCTCATCCAGTCCCATTTCTCAACACTTGCTAGCATATATACACACAATCTGATTAAACCAGCCTATTTCCATCGTTCTGTTGGTACAGCTTTATTAGGCCCACTTTAGATGGTTTCCCACTCTGGAAGGTTATGCTTTTCTTACTATTATTCTCCATTTCTCTCAATCCTATTTATCCTTCAAGGCCCATTGTCAGTAAATCAGATAACACATGTAGGCCACAGTGCTGACTGCCTTCTTAACCCTGGTAGAGATGCTATATAAAAAGACTACATATATTTTGCTGCTGTGTGTTCTGTATCAGTTTTTATAATTAGGCAATAAACTTGTAAAGAAAGAAAATACATCTTATATTTTCACTGCCTAGCTACTAGAATCTAGTATAATGCTGGACATATTGCATTTGAGTATCCAAAAATCTTATTATTTGATAATTAGAAAAGATCCCATTTTTCAAATGTAAAGATGAATTAATTTCTTTAAAATATTAGGTAACTCCTTTACAATGTTAAGGATAAGTTAGCACTTACATTAAAATATTGAGGATAACGAATTTGATCTATAGTAGGAGTTCAAATCATGGTTCCAAATCTTAACTCCACCTCTAAGCTGTGCGAACTTGGAAAATTTTAGTATCTTCTTTGAATCCCAGTTCTACATTGATAATGCAGAAATATGTTAATACTGTTTTGAAAAGTGAATGAAGTTATGTGTGGAAAGCATATGATATTTGATATGGTTCGGCTCTGTGTTCCCAGCCAAATCTCACGTCCAGTTGTAATTCCCAGTGTTGGTGGCAGACTTCCCCCTTGCTGGTCTCATGGTAGTAAGTTCTCATGAGATCTGATTGTTTAAAACTGTGAAGCACTTCCCTCATCATGCTCTCTCTCCTGCTCTGCCATGGTAAGGTTTGCTTTCTTCCCCTTGGCTTTCCACAGTATTGTAAATTTCCTGAGGCCTCCCAGCTATGCTTCCAGTACAGCCTGCAGAGCTGTGAATCAAAGAAACCTCTTTTCTCTATAAATTATTCAGGCTCAGGTAGTTCTTTATAGTAGTGTGAGAATGGACTAATACAATATTCATCTATTCTTCATTCATTTATCCAATATGTTAGGAGGTCTTGAAAGAACTGGATAAGAAGAAATTGAAAGTTGGTGCAAGTTGAAGGATTTCTTTCCTTCCTTCCTTTTTTCTTTCTTTCCCTCCCTGCCTCCTTCTCTCCTTCTCTGTCTCTCTCTCTCTCTTTCTCTCTTTCTTTTCTGCCTGCATGGCTTATCCTGAGAGTTTCCAGAAAGAAGCAGCTCTATAAATTTCCTCACAACCTTAATCAATATTTGAGTTGAGATTCACAATTAAAAGTGGAGTCAGAGGAGTGAATCTGGACAAGCCATTTAACTATATGGGCTGTATTTTCAAAAATTTGCCCAGTGAGAGGAGACATGATGATTTTCAAAATCGCTTTGTACTTGATATTTTGTGAATAAAATTTTCTATAAGCTAAATGTGAGATAAATCACATTCCACTTCATTTACTAGAGATGTTACCCCATTAGGCTCCATTCTCATAATTACCTTACTTCTACTGGATTTTCTCCTCAGCCACGTAATGATTTTAAAACCTTGAGTATCTTAATGAAAAACAAACAAAACAAATAAAATGCTTTGAGAAGCCTCAACATGCACTCAAGTGTTTTCTTCTTTTAGCTATCACTTTATATTTCATCTTCCCTTTTAGTCAAGCCTCTGAGTAGAATTGTCATTTAGTCAGCTATTCCTGCCAGCCCTGGTAAATGAGGCAGCATGTTATATTCTTAAGGGTGATATTATTCTTGGGGATATATTTGGAAAATATATCCACCACACTTGTCTTTAGGGAGCAGTGAATAGGGAAATATTGTGTGGTCATCTACTTCTTTATGTTTGAATTTTGTATAATGAGTATGTATATTGGAATAATCAAGTAAGTAATTAGGACAGATAAGAAAATTAAATCAGTAGAGATACATGAGTTGATCCTAAGGAATTTGCTTTACAGATGATGTTAGGAGTATACTAATTGTGTAATGTTGAACACCTACGTTGAAAAAAATATATGTATTCTAGGAATATGTTTTTCTAATTCTCCTATGCTTAACAAATTGTGATGGTTAATACTGAGTGTTAACTTGATTAGAATGAAGGATACAAAGTATTAATTCTGGGTGTTTCTGTGAGAGGTGTTACCTGGATCTGGCAAGGCCAGCAATACACCTTTACTGTCCCACCTCAGGGGTGTATTAACTTTGTGTCATAATCTTCTTCAAAGAGATCTTGATCACTTTTTGCTTCTGCCAGATATCACACTGGTCCATTACATTGATGACATTATGCAGACTTGAGTCCAGTGAGCAGGAAGTAGCAAGCACACTGGACTTACTGGTGAGACATTTGCATGCTAGAAGATGAGAAATAAATACAACTAAAATTCGAGAACATTTACCTTAGTAAAATTTCTAGGGGTCCAGTGGTGAAGGGCCTGTCAAGATATTCCTTTTAAAATGAAGGATAATTTGCTGCATTTGGCCCCTCCTACAACCAAGAAAGGGTCACAATGCCTACTAGGCCTATTTGGATTTTGGAGGCAACACATTTCTATTTTGAGTGTGTTATTCCAGCCCATTTATTGAGTGACTCAAAGTGCTACCAGTTTTGAGTGGGGTCCAGAGCAGGAGAAGGCTCTGCAACAGGTCCAGGCTGCTATGCAAGCTGCTCTGCCACTTGGGCCATATGACCCAGCAGATCCAATGGTGCTTGAGGTATCAGTGGCAGACAGGGATGCTACTTGGAGCCTTTGGCAGGCCCCCATAGGGAAATCCAGCAGAAGCCTTTAGGAGTTTGGAACAAGGCCCTGCCATTTTCTGCAGATAACTACTCTCTTTTTGATGGACAGCTCTTGGCCTATTACTGGGCTTTGGTGGAAACTGAACGTTTTGACTGTGGATCATCAAGCCACTATGAGACCTGAATTGCCTGTCATGAACTGGGTGCTTTCTGAACCATCTAGCCACAAAGTGGGTCATGCACAACAGCATTCTATCATCAAATGGAAGTGGTATATACATGATTGGGCTCGAGCACGTCCTGAAGGCACAAGTAAGTTACACAAGGAAGTGACTCAGATGCCTGTGGTCTCCAATCCTGCCACCCTGCCTTCTCTCCCCAGCCTGCACTGATGGCCTCATGGGAAGTTCCTTATGATCAGTTGACAGAGGAAGAGAAGCCTAGGGCTTGGTTCACAGATGGTTCTGCACGATATGCAGGCACCACCCAAAAGTGGGCAGCTGCCGAACCACAGCCCCTTTCTAGGACATCCCTGAAGGACAACTGTGAAGGGAAATCTTCCAAGTGGGCACAACTTCAAGCAGTGCACCTGGTCATTCACTTTGAATGGAAGGAGAAATGGCCAGATGTGTGATTATATATTGATTCATGTGCTGTAACCAATGGTTTGACTGATGGTGAGGGATTTGGAAGAAGCATGACTGGAAAATTGGTGACAAAGAAATCTGGGAAAGAGTTATGCAGATGGACCTCTCTGAGTGGTCAAAAACTGAGATATTTGTATCTCTTGTGAGTGCTCACCAACAGGTAACCTCAGCAGAAAAGGATTTTAATAATCAAATGGATAGGATGACTCATTCTGTGGACACCACTCAGCCTCTTTCCCCAGCCACCCCTGTCATTACCCAGTGCGCCCATGAACAAAGTTGCCATGATGGCAGAGATGGAGCTTACGCATAGGTTCAGCAACATGGACTTCCACTCACCAAGGCTGACGTGGCTACAGCCACTGCTGAGTGCCCAATTTGCCATCAGCAGAGACCAACACTGGGCTCTTGCACCATTCCTCAGGGTGATCAGCCAGCTACCTGGTGGGAGGTTGATTATATTGGACCTCTTGCATCATGGAAAAGGCAGAGGTTTGTCCTTACTAGAACAGACATTTACTCCAGATATGGGTTTGCTTTTCCTGCATGTTATGCTTCTGCCAAGACTACCATCTATGGACTCACGGCATGCCTTATCCACCACCACAGTATGCCACGTAGCATTGTTTCTGACCAAGAAACTCACTTCACATCCATAAAATGTGTGGCATTAGGCTCATGCTCATGAATTCACTGGTTTTACCATGTTCCCCATCGTTCTGAAGCAGCTGGATTAATAGAATGGTGGAATGGCTTTTGAAGTCATAATTATAACACTAACTGGTGACAATACTTTGGAGATCTGGGCAAAGTTTAGAAGGCCATGTATGCTCTGAATCAGTGTCCAATGTATGGTACTGTTTCTCCCATAGCTAGGATTTATGGGTCCAGGAATCAAGGGGTGGAAGTGGTAGTGGCACTACTCACCATCACCCCTAGTGACCCACTAGCAAAATTTTTGCTTTCTGTTCCCTTGACATTATGTTCTGCTGTCCTAGAGGTCTTAGTTCCAGGGAGAAGGATGCTGCCACCAGGAAAAACAATGGTTCCACTAAACTGGAAGTTAAGATTGCCACCTGGACTCTTTGGACTCCTACTTTTAAGTCAACAGGCTAAGAAGGGAGTTGTTACAGTGTTGGCTGGGGTGATTGACCAAGACTAGCAAGATGAAGTCAGTCTACTAGTTCACAATGGTGGTAAGAAAGAGTATGCATGGAATACAAGAGATCCATTAGGGCGTCTATTAGTATTACCATGTCCTGTGAGTAAGATCAATAGGAAACTACAACCACCCAATCCAGGCAGGACTACAAATGGCCCAGACCCTTCAAGAATGAAGGCTTGGGTCACTCAACCAGGAAAAAACCCATGACCTACTGAGGTGCTTGCTGAAGGCAAAGGAAATACAGAATGGGTAGTAGAAGAAGGTAGCCATCAATACCAGCTATGACCACATGACCAACTGCAGAAACGAGGACTGTAACTGCCATGAGTATTTCCTCCTTCTTTTGTTAAAAACATGTTTGTGCATGTATACACTGTACTAAAAAAAATCTTCATTTCCTTTACCTTTATCTTGTGATATAAGATTTATTGATTTCATATTAGCATTTAAGTATTGTTAACTTTATGTAATACCATTTGAGTTGGGGATTGATGTGTTTCCAGTTGTAGGAAGGATAGTTGTATTATGTTAGGTGTAATTATGACTTTATTATTGTCTTTATTTGAAGATTATGATCTCAGGAGATGTGTATGGGTTCAAGTTGACAAGGGGTGGACTTGTGATGGTTCATACTGAGTGTCAACTTGATTGGATTGAAAGATACAAAGTACTGTTCCTGGGTGTGTCTGTGAGAGTGTTGCCAAAGGACGTTAACATTTGAGTCAGTGGGCTGGTGAAGGCAGACTCCCTCTTAATCTGGTGAGCACCACCTAATCAGCTGCCAGTGAATATAAAGCAGACAGAAAAACATGAAGAAGTGAGACTAGTCTAACCTCCCAGCCTACATCCTACATCTTTCTCCTGTGCTAGGTGCTTCCTTCCCTCGAATACCTGACTCCAAGTTCTTCAGTTTTGGGACTCGGACTGGCTCTCCTTCCTCCTCAAGCTTACAGACATCCTGTTGTGGGACCTTGTGATCATGTAAGATAATGCTTAATAAATTCCCACATATATGTGTGTGTGTACGTGTGTGTATACATATATATGTGTATATATCTATATATCCTATTAGTTCTGTCCCTCTAGAGAACCCTAATACACAAATGCTCATTTAATAATTGTTGCATGTTGCTGTATTCTTCTTTTGTGTAAACTACCATCAAACAGTCTGAAGAAATCTTTAGAAGTCACGTTAAGCCCACAAGATTTGAGGATATTATCTAAAGAAAGAAATTTAGTGAAAAACTAAATAAACCTTGAGGGAATAGATTCTTCCTCCACCCAATCTCCATTAAATATTTTACATTTAATAAAACAGCAACATTTGTTGGATAATGTGTGTGTATACATATATAGACACATATTTAAATTGAAATCAAATATCTGAAGCAGCACCAATTCATTCCATTTTTTAAAAATGTTTACCTATTTATTTATGATTCATTCATTCAAGAAATATTTACTGAAAACTCCTAAGTAACAATCATTGTTCTATGGACCGAAGATACAAAGTTTAAGAGAACAGAGCTTTTGCCCTTGAAACTTATTATAAGTATTTTAATAGAGGTATGTAAAGAGAACATTATATAGGAAAAGAAGAATAAACCTCCAACTTTCCCTAAAAGTAAGTCCAAGAAGGCTTAATAAATGAGAAAGGAAATATTTATCTGAATCTGGAAGGAAGAGTAAATATTTGTCGTGAAGATCATTTTGAGGGAAGACTAGCATTCCAGACAGATGTTCTGAGAACTTGGCTGACCGTTGGGTAGTGCAAGAACCTGTGATTTTTGTGGGGAGTAGTGGGAGGTGACATTTGAAAACTGGGCACACACCAGAATATAGGAGCCTTAAATGCTTTGCTGAAATCCTAGATATATTCAGTGTCAATGGGGAACTGCTGAACATTTAAGTAGTAAAGAGACATGGTCAGAATTGCCTGTATCAGTTGTAGAGTACAGAATGTAGGAGGACATTATGTACTCAATGATTTAAACATGGTGGTAGGTGCTAGAAACACAAGGTCAGGGAAAAACAGGAAAAGGCCATCCTCCCACTGTGCTTACAGACCAGTCCAATGGGAGAGGCAAACATTAGACAACTAATCCCGATAGTGAATATATAATTCCAAATTAAAGTACGAGCTCTGAAAGCAAGGAGCAGATTACGTAAGAGCTTGTGACAAATAAATTTTTACCTAGCTAGGACTAGTTTGTGTAATTCTCTAGGATAAATCAAATTAATATATATCCACAAAATATGTACAAGGAAAAATGATGTTCACATTAAAAATTTACCAAAGAATATAAGCTAAGTCTTACAGACTTTTTTTTTTTTTTTTTTTTTTTGAGATGGAGTCTCGCACTGTCACCCGGGCTGGAGTGCAATGGTGCAATCTCAGCTCACTGTGACTTCTGCCTCTCAGGTTCATGCAATTCTCCTGCCTCGCCTCCCAAGTAGCTGGGATTACAGGTACACACCACCACACCCAGCTGACTTTTTGTATTTTTAGTAGAGACAGGGTTTTACTGTGTTAGCCGGACTGGTCTCAAACTCCTGACCTTGTGATCTGCCTGCCATGGCCTCTTGAAGTCCTGGAATTATAGGCATGAGCCACCAAGCCCGGCCCAGATTTCCTTAACTTTAGATTGTTCTACTTGCAAAAACAGAAGTTGCAGTAATATATTTTAAAAGAAATTCTGGAGTTTAAAAACATATTTTCTAAGCTTTCCATTTCAAGCTAATTACTTAAATATTTTAGAGTACTTAACTAGGTAATATTTTTCAGACAAAACTCAAGAAACAGTGATGCAGCTTTAAATAGCTTAATTAACTGAGAATGAGATACAGATGAGATAAACATTTACTAAATGCATTTGATGTTCCAGTCACTTTTACATCTGTTGTATCATGTAATCCTTACAATAATCTCATAAGTATTTTTACTGGAGGATTTACAAAGGGGAGGAAGGAAAGTTTCAAAGCTTCATGTTTAAAAGTAGAAATCTTCAGGGAAGGAGCACTCTTGTTTAGAAAAATGTATTTATAATACTCTTGGTTATGAAAGAGGAGAAACCTTGAATATAATCAGGATGATTTGGAGTAAAATAAACAGCCAAATTCCTCTGTCAAAAAAAAGAAAAAACAGGAAATATTATATGAGCAAGACAACTTAAAAGCAGGAGGTGAAGTTGGCAGAGAGAGAGAGAAAATATATAGACAATGGAACTGAAAACTGGGGCTCTGCAAGAATCAATAACTAGAGGCAAGTTTCTGGTAAAGAAAATGTTTGAAGGGCTTTAGGAAAGAGAAATATCAAACATTACATTGAAAAATGTCTTTTGGTTGGGCTCAAGTATGAAATCATCAGATGCAGTTTGGGAATTTAGAATTCAGAGGAAAGAGTAAACGTGATCTACGGTATCTAGCAGAAACACAAGGCACCCCAAAATTCATAAATAGATATGATAAGTTGGAAAGTGGATTTCCCATCATATATGAAAGAAATATCATCCAGCTTTGAGTCTTAAAAAACATGTGTCACAACAGGCTGAAATTGTTGAGAACACCCAGGAGAGTGACAGTTGGTTCATTTACTAGTATCACCATTTTATAGTTAAGAAAATTGAACCTAAATAGATTAAAAGCACATTCTAAGTTATACAATAAGTAATAGAGATGGAAATAGAACAGCCATTTTGTAACCACGTGCAAAAAACTGGAGGACAAGTATCGCATACTAATTTTGATGGAACAAAAAGAAAGAAGGAACCTTGATCACTGCTGATCTCATGAGGCCACTAAGCTGCTTACCTCCAAACATTTCTACAAGAAAAATACACTGTAGTTTCCTTAATCCATTTTCATGGGATCCAGTTAAATGCCACTGGTGACTCTAATTTTTTCAGTAATAGAACATTTGCTTAATCTATCCACATCGTGTATTGACCATGTGCAAACCAAGACTGCTGTGTTAGGAAAAATCATGGGAACAATTCAGAATGGCAGAATCTGCTCTTCATTCCTCTTTCTTCATTCCTATTTGAGCCAAGTTCTATAAGAGATAAATCAGCTGAGGCTACCATGAGACATCTGCAAGCAGAAGATTAGCAGAGTAAATTGGCTGAGATGCATATGCATCCGACCCGGAAGCCAAATTGTGTGAAACTCATGGTTTGTGCCTTGATAGGTTGAACAAGGTAAGTTATTTCTCTTTCCAAAATTGAGGACAGATTAGAAGAGACAGTTTTAGATTGATTCCTTCTGCCTTTCCCACACCTCTTCTACAACAATTCGTTGCTAAATGCAGAGAGCAGTCATTGGAAAAAAAAAATGTCACATTCAATGTTTGTATCTGCACACAAGGTTGTTTCTAACTGCTTCAAGGCACTGACCAGCAGGAGTTTAGGAAAACAGTCAAGTCACAGATGTCAATAAATAAAAGACTTTAATGAGTAAAACTATGTCCATACAAGATCCTTGGCTATAGTTACTCAGAGAATTGGCCCCAGCAAATAGCCTAAAAACCTGCTGAGTTTTGAGGGAACTATATTCACTAAATAAGCGAACAAAAAATTTCAGGAAAAGACATCTGCCTGTGACTTTTCAATCCCCCAAAACAGTTGCTGGACTCTAAACTGCACTAGGAACACATGCAGTCTTGAATGTGTGCTCCTACCCCAGTGCTCAATTAAGATGTAGGGGTGGGGGATTATTAGACCAGAGGGAATTTTCAAGGTACCCGAACTTCAGCTGCCAGGTTGGTCAATGAAGGGCTGTAGCTACCCTTATCAGCAGGATCTGATATATGTGGGAAACATCGGCTTCTCTTTTTCCCAAAGGAAATTTTTATTGCAGCTAATTCTATTTTTAATCCACCATTGTATATTGGATATTTTCCATATTTTGCAAGGAGAGAATTAGATTATTGGATAAGGAAAAATTACGTATGGTAAAAATTACACTCTTCCAGAAACTCATGATTTGACTTAGAAGAGGGATGGTTATAAATTTAGGATATTACCTCCTTTGGGGACAGAAATAGTCTTCCTATGTTTGACAATGTTTTTCAACAGGAGTCAGTATTGGGATTCTAAATGAGATAACTCATTATTCAGAATAACTGACATCACTAGCCCCCATACACTAAATGCTTCTCAGTCATTATGACAAGTAAAAGCATCTCCATACATCTTATATTTACAAAGTAGCAGACTGCTAGAAAAAACATGTGTGTGAATGAATATTGGGTAGCCAAAGAGGCAGGCTATGACAGAGATAACTAGTTGCCTACCAAATATTTATTTTTTCATCTTTTTTACTATAAGAACCCCATTTTTATTTGGGTACACCATTGTGTCAAGATGAACTGCTCACCATCCCAGATTACCCCATACTAAGCTGAAGCCCAAAGGAGGTATGCAGAAATTACTAGATGAGGCTACCTGGAAATCCTTCAAATATAGTACAGACTCTTCTGACATGAGACCTTTGTCCTTTCTCTTTGTCTTTCCTGTTCTCCTTCTAACTGCCTGGAACATGGATGGGGTATATGGAGTTTCTAGAACTGTCCTATATCATAAGTTGAAGGCCATCCACTCAGCAGAAAAGTACATGGAGAACCTGAGCCCCTCATGGTGTCCTTGGCTGTGACACCAGCCCAGCCTACCCATCTCCAGACTTCTACATGAGCAAGTAAGTCACTTAATTGTTTAAGCCTCTATTCAGGACTGTGTGGTGCTGGCAGGCAAATCTCTCCCTACTCTAGTTTCAGTAAAGATTTCTGACTTTACTAGGGAAGGGCAAAGAGGTGTGAAAGAGAGCATTGACGTAAGTTACAACTTGGTACCTTTGAGAAAGGACCTTGAACTCTGTCCCTACAGCTGGCTGAATCCCAGGAGGAACCTCTAGAAATCCCCAGATAAACATGGGGATGCAAGTGAAGAGAGAAGCTCTTGCCAGGTTTCTTTGTACCTCAATAAATCAGAGATTATTTTATCAATACTATATGTTTAACTTACAGGAATGCTCAAAGTGAAATATAACAGGGGAGAAAATGAGGATCATTACTTTTGGACATTTTTACTCAAGTTTGAGGTAAAAACACATCCTGTGACATTTGTGAAGAACAGTTTTCGTTGTAGCTTGAGAACTTTTACATTTGTCTAAGTGAATTGGCTGACACCTGCTAAATATGAAAAGTTTATTGTAAGCACCTGTCCTATGAAACACTAAATTCTAAGGAAAAAAAGTGAGAATGTAATCAATTTTCCCCCTTTACAGATTAAGAAAATATATAATTTCAAGAGGCAGTTTGCTAGGGTACCACATGGGAAATTTAAGGTGAAGTCAATTAGTACTGTCACATGCTGTGTATCTCACTTTGAAAATGTCCCTGTAAGAGTTAAACGTATCTGGAGCCACATACTGAAAACTCTCAGAGCCCCTTCTGCAGAAAAGAAAAAAAATAAGTTTTAATTAAATTGTATTAATTGGTTTAGCTGATCTGGAAATTGAGTAAAAGTTCTGCTCTAATTTTGTTTTTTGGCTCAAGTCCACTTGTCTTTGACATGAGAATAAAGGAATGAAGCAATAAAATGCCTAGAAATGCCCCGGTAGAGACTTTTTAACTGTCCAAGGTTAAAAAGCGATGTTATCTCTGTGATGAACTTAAAATTCTGCTGCCAACCCAGAGAAGTCAGAAGTGCAAGCAAGAAAAGAAGAGTGTGATTAAAAACCCTGCTTCCTTAAAGCTCTGCAAAGCTGCAAAGAAAAGGCAGGCATTCTTCCCATAATAGTGAGCACTTGTTATAGAGAAAAGGAGAAGGTTGTGAAAGCATCAGGGTATAATGACCTTATTTCAGGCCACTCAGCGTAAGTTTTCGTATATAAGGTAACTGAAATTTTAAGTGTAGCTTAACAGTTTGATGCTACCAAGTGCAAAATATATTTTATTTTGCTTAAAAGTATATTTGATTTCACCTTCTATGCCTATATTACAGCATTTCTTACTAGTATTATTAAAAATAAAAATTATTTTAAAAGGCATAATGCTAATACAACCTACATTTTTTTTGCTTCCATGTATAAGTTAAAGTTTAAATATAATCACCATCACCAGAAACCATTCACTATGGCAAACGAAATGGCAAAATTCTGTCCCACATAGAAGATACTCAATAAAGAACGGCTTAAATTTTGCTATCTAGAAAACATGCAGTTAAAATTTGTTGTGAAAAAAATGCATATGGGACAACAAGCTTGCTATCAGTTGAATGGATATGTCTCCCCCAAAACGTGTTAAAGTCCTAAAATCCCCGATGTGGTGTTATTTGGGGATGGGGCCTTTGGGAGGTAATTAGGGTTCAAGTAATTCATGAGGTCAGGACCGTCACAATGGGTTTAGCACTTTATAAAAAGAGACACTAGAAAGCTTGCCCTCTCTTTCTCTCCACTATGTGAGGACATCGTGAGAAGATAGCCATCTCCAAGCCAGAAAGAGCCCTCACCAGAACGCAACCATGTGGACACCCTGATTTCATAGTCACAGCCTCCAAAACTGTGAGAAAATAAATTTCTGTTGTTTAAGCTATGACAATTCATTATGGTAGCCCGAAGTGACTAATGTAGAACTAATGGGGAAAAAATTAACAGATGTCATTTATAAGCAACATTTGTAGTAATGAGATTGTATCTGTGACTTCTGGTTTTTATCCATGACTGGGCTCTGAGAGTGTCTGACTATTACTCTGTGGCTGCTTGTCCTTCACACACTCCTGAATGGTGATGCATTTTCCCCAGTGACAATGGCTGAGAGGAAACATTCTAAATGTCGGTGACTCAGGCAATCACTAAAAGTATGTATTTCCCATCTGTCTTGTATATTAGAACAAATTGTGCCTTAAGAACTCAAATTGTGCCTCTAGAAAGAGCTATATTAGCTGTTTCCCTTTGACTGGAAGGTAGGTGCGGCCATGCTTCAGGAATTGTGGCCAAATGATCATATGAATGAGACTGGATTATCCGGTAGGAAATGGACTTGGCCTCAAGGTGGGAGCAGAAGTTAAAGTGGACACAGTGTTAAAAAGGGGCAATGCTCAGCTGGATGGAGATGTTTATGTGGAGTAGAGGCACGAGTAGGAAGGAAAGGGAGAAGAATTAATTTATAAAGAACAAGAACTCACTCTTACATCCTTTCCTGGGTCTATTTGGCCAATTATCTGAGTCCTTCTTCCTCGAGCTGTTGCTTGATTCGGGTGCACATCTATGTACATACATAGTTTTAAAAGTTCAAAATGCCTTGTAGAAAGTTCTGACATATAAAATCATATACACATGCTGTCTTAAATGCCATTTCTCACTTATTTCCCAAACTCTAATTTCGTCTTTCCTTCTGATAAGACTGATTAAAGGATTCAGTTGTCAAGAATGAACAATTTCATGCCCCCTCCACCACAATCTATAGATCCAGGAGCTCACCCTCAGGGGAACCCCTGTGAGGTCAGGCCCCAGAGGTAGAGGTTGGAAAGCTCCTCTGCAGTTCCTCTCTGAAGGCTCCTCTGTATGACCTCCTCAGATAACATCGTGGTCAACACTAGAGTCCTTTTTTTCCATCATTACAGTCTCATTTTGCAGTCTTATCAGTATTACAATTTCATTTTCCTTCTTTCCTGGGGAGCAAACCCTTACAGGAGAGTGAAATTTTGTCCTAAACGTATTTGTGACAGGTTTTTAATTCCAGATGTGTTCTACTTTCCAGATCACTGGGTCTTCTGGGAGAGCAGACGGATAAGAACTCAAATATTAAAGCATCTACAATAATCCCGTACCCCTTTGGGCTTCTGTGAATATTCTATGCTATGGGGTGATGACACCCACACCCTCCCTTTCCCTCTCTTCCAGTCAGGCTTCTAAGGGTCATTGTGTAGGAGATGTTTGATATGGTCTAGCTCTGTGTCCTCACCCAAATCTCATCTTGAATTGTAATCCCCATGTATTGGAGGAGGGACATTGAGGGAAGTGATTAGATTATAGAGATGTTTTCCCCATGCTGTTCTCATGAGAGTGAGTGAATTCTCATGAGATCTGATGGTTTTCCTTTTTTTTTCTATCTTTTTTTTTTGTTTTTTTTTTAGATAGAGTCTTGCTCTGTCGCCCAGGCTGGAGTGCAATGGTGTGATCTTGGCTCACTACAACCTCTGCCTCTCAGGTTAGAGCAATTCTTCTGTCTCAGCCTCTGGAGTAGCTGGATTACAGGTGTGTGCCACCATGCCCAGCTAAATTTTGTATTTTCAGTAGAGATGGGGTTTCACCATATTGGTCAGGCAGGTATCAAACTCCTGACCTCAGGTGATCTGACCACCTCAGCCTCCCAAAGTGCTGGGATTACAGGTGTTAGCTGCCACGCCCAGCTGAGATCTGATGGTTTCCTAAGGGGCTTTTTCACTACTCACTATGCACTTCCTCCTTCTGCCTTGTGAATAAGGTGCCTTGCTTCCTCTTTGTCTTCTTCCATAATCATAAGTTTCCTGAAGCCTCCCAGCCACGCAGAACTGTGTATTAATCTAAATCTCTTTCCTTTACAAATTACCCAGTTGTTGGTTATTTCTTCATAGCAGTGTGAAAACGACCAATACAGTGTTCACAAAGTTCTTTACCATTTCAAATGCATTTTATTTGAATGTCCTTTTTAAAAGAAGTTTACTACTGTATTATAAAAATAATACCTTCATATGCTAGTTGGTTATTGCTCTGTAACAAATAACTCCAATATTTAGCAGCTGAAAACAGTGCACTTTTATTGTCTCAGTTTCCAATGGTCAGGAATCTGAGTACAGCTTAGCTGAATCTTCTGCTTTATGTTCTCTAACAAGGCTTCAACCAAAGTGTGCAGTCTCATCGGAAGGCTTGGGTGAGGAAGTCAGTGTGAATATGGCGATGGAGGAAAGGGAAGCAGGAGGTGAGAGGCAGAAAGTTGGGTGGGACATGAGTTGGCACCAGGAAGTCTGGCTAGATAGAAACAACCACTGAACTAATGAAGAGGTAGTGGGTAGGATGCCAATGCATAAGAGAATGGATGAGAGAATGAAGATAAAGGAATAGAATGAAAAGGATGCCTAGGTTTTCCAGGTAAATAGTCAAAGATGGCTATGTCAGATATTAAGCTATTGGTGACAAATGTGGGGATGTGGTCATGGGACTGGTAAGAAGACTAGCTGCTACTTGAGAACAGGATTAAGCAACGTTAATTTGATGCTGATTACTTTAAACTGTTAAAATAGTGTTTCTTCAATTTCTCCTGATAAAAGAATTGTTCACAACATCTATAATTTGCATGAGCCTATTGAGGGGATTTAAATGGACAGTTGCAGAATAAGAGGTTAGGAACTGATGCCAATACCTTTAGCAAGGATCATTTTGTTTGATGAGAACCAAGAAACTAAGGAGAAAAAGAATGCCCAAAGGAGCATGCAAAATCTTGTGAATTAGAAGTAAAGAACTGAGAATTATCTATTTTTTTAAAAAAAAAACTAATTTCCATTAAGTTCTTGTATAAATTTCTAAGGTTTTTTCATTATCTTACTTAGAGAGACGAGAAGGGAAGGAAAATGCTCACCTGTGCATGTGCATTTTGTACAAAATATTATCATGAAATTTTGTTCCTTAGTGAAAGAAAGGGAAACATCCTACTTATGTGTTTAGGGTTCAGAGGCAAGTGTGTTTTGGCCTAAAATATATCATGAATCAAAAAATACCTTACATATTGGTCAGCATGAGCTAGCTAAAAGTATACATTTGTTAATTTTATTTCTCTTAAATGAGCTAAAACCATTGTGACAATAATAATTAGAACCCTACTTCTCTCTGAATGAATGTTTGGGAGAGGAAATAAAGCACTAAGAGAGGAGCCCCATATGTCGTGTGACAAAGTTGGGAGAGAGGAAGCACTGAGGAGGCCGCCCTGTGTGGGACGGGAAGGGTAACATCATCAAAGATCTAAGTGCAGCTTGCAGACTGACGCTAAGAGTTTGGGATTCTAGCCATGGTGTCTGGATGCTGCTGCCCAGAGACTTGGCGCTACTCTTTCATCTCTTCCCAGGACAGGAAATAGAGGAAACCACCTAACTGAGCTGAAGTCCAAGAGAGCCAATAATATCACACACAGAGTTCTCCCATCCATCCCAAGGAGAGAATGCCAATCTATGAGTGTCTTCTCATGGACCTAGAATGAAAGAGCAAGCAGTTGGCTCTTTTTCTTTTTTTGTTCTCCAAAACCAAATAAATAAACTTGCTTTTATTGTTTGTAGGGGCCTGCTATAAAGAAACTTTAGTTTGGCAGAAGTCTGGTTACAGGAGTGTGTAGTAAAGATGCTTAATGAGGGAGAAGCCTGTGTGTGGATGGACCAGGAAGAATTAAATGGTGCTGCCATAAAACACTCTTCCTCGCCAGAAGTCAAGTATATAACAATTCACATGAGGAAATTGCACTTGATGACAAAGACAAAAGAAACTGCTACTGCAAACAAATTTGCTTATGTAAGCTTGCTGGATGCTGACAGCAAAAACTAAAACATAGGCATGTTATCATTTAGAAATGTTCATAGGGTCATCTAATAAAAGTTACAGTTATAGAGCATTTATTATATAATACTGACAGCACTAAATAGGAAAAGCAATATATAGAATAGGGACAAAATGATATCCAGAGATGAACTCATGTCTTTTAATGTTTTCATTTCTAAATAAGAATGAGTAAAAAATAAACATTAACTCAGAAGCTTAGAAAAAGAACAACTAAGATAAAATAAGCTGTAGAAAAACAAATTCAAGATAAATATAAATTTTTTCTTCCTATGAAGGTGAATTCTTTCTCTCCAAAGTTCCTAATCTCTTTAGTATAGATATTAAAATGCAAATCTCTCAAATATCACCAGATTTGCATACGCAGTCACCTAGAATCATGTAGTCTTGCTTCTAGTACGTGGTCCCCTTTAGGAGAGGTTCTGTGTTGCAGTGGTAATTCCAGTGTCTAAGTCAGTGCCAAGATACTCAGTAAAATGTTATTAAATGAACATATGAAGAAATAAATTCTTATGCCATATATTTTAAAAAACTATATATATCTTAATCCAGTTCATCAAGTAAGTGTTTTGCCAAATTTAATTCTTATTAGGATATCTTCTCATTCTTCATTTTTCAGTACAGAGAATTCTGAAAATCCAAATAATAAAAGCATAACTATCATGGCTTAAAAACAATTCCATTGTACTTTTTCTTACAGCTAACCTTGACTAATTCTCACATGTATTTCAGAAATATGAATAATGTCTTCATGCAATTCATGTAAGGCACAGAAAATAGATATCATTATTTCTGTTTTAATGACAGATTTTGAGGTTAGGATGACTCATGAACAGCTGAGCAGCCAGTCAGTAGGAGAAACCGAAATAGAACGGAAACGCCTCCATTTCCACCCCCACGCTCAAACCTCGAGTGCACCCTCCCTAGGGAGACTGAAGCGTGATGTGCCTGTGAGTGAACAGGGAAGCACTTCCTGCAAGTTACTGAGCTGCAAAGGCTCAGCACTCTGAGCTATCCCTGCTGGTGATCAGTGAGAGCTACCCACTCTCAGTCCAGCTGATAAAAATGGAAGGCAAGGAGAACTTAGAAAAGCAAGTCCCTTAAATGCTGAGCTCCTTTTATTCTGAGGAAGATATTTCACTTACCTTTAACTGAGGAATATTCAGAAATTACCTGAACTAAAAGATATTTTTATCCCAGTGAATAGAACCTTAAAATGCAAGTTACTTTGTTAGATAGGCTCAGCCCAGCCTGTTTTACATCTTGTGGAAGGAAAATATTTTCTCAAGCAGGCTTCTCCGATTCTTGTAGGCACACAAAATCAGTGAGGCATTTTTTATAGCAGGCTTTGTATCTAAATTACTTTTTAAAAAATAGTCAACAATAGCAAGTGTCGGTCTTTGACCTGCAAACAAATTATTGTTGGAACTCTTAAGGAGCTTAAGAATATCCTTAGAATACTTGAGGAGCTTAAGGGTAATTTTTAAAAATGTATTTTAAAAGTATTAACTATCATCCTATATCCACAAACACAATGGCCTTAAGTGGAGGAATTAAGAACTGCATCTGTAACGTGTTTGATAAAGTTAAGATGTACCTTTGTGTCCACCGTCCAATTCAAATAATAATGTTGTCCAATGCAAATACTAGTTTCCAGTAACTAGAGTCATTCCTTTTCCTACACCTCTGCAACTGGACGCATGCAAGTCTATCTTACTTACTGAGGCTGCTTTCATAGTTCCAGTGGGCTGGGTTCTAAGAGAAATTTTAAAACCTTTTTCCTCCCCGCTAAGCCCTTTGCCACAGTACTATAGCTTATAGCAGCCCACACCTCACAAATATGAGAAAGGGATAGTCATTAAAACCTTTGCTTAATTCACCAGAAAAAAAAAAAGTTTACTGTTACTGCCTATTCCACACTCATAGTTGTTTAATCACCTACCACATCCTTACACCACTGATCCCACTTGTTAGATTTTCTCTGCTGCACTGTCAGTGCCTGTCTTTCCCTTTATCATTATTATCAATTTCACTACTCTGTGAATTTAAACCTCTAGAGTTGTTTTATGATCCCTAACGTCCACTCATCCTACCTCCTCTTAAAAACAAACATAAATACAAAGCAGTCAAGCCATCGGATGGAAGGAAAGGAGCTTGGAAATGAGAGAAACACTTCACCAACGGAATGTAAACCAGACACATTAAACTCACAGTTGGCCATAAGGAACAGCCTGAGTCTGATAGAGGGACGACAGCCAAAACAGGAGGTTCTTGTGGTGAGACGGGCTGATACGGTCAGGCTGGAAAAACCTCTCCATTCCTTCCTGTGGGCACCTGAATTCCACAGGCTTGCAGATGGCAAGAATCACTGAATTACGATTCCTCTGAGTTTTCTGTGTGCTAAGCCAGAGATCTTGCACATGGCATGTAGCTCAGGACACGATGATTTCAGTTCCTTGAGCAAACTCAGATAAAATGAGGCAGAAAATGTTTCTAAAATAAGGTTTTCTAGGGAGCGTTAGTAAAATGTAACACTATCCTAGTGTAATCCACCAGGTAGGAGGTCGGATGGCCTCCCAGGCCTTCAATACACTGTATATTTGATAAGCACAAGAGGAGATGCTCTAAACACATGCATTTGCTTTTACCTTTTAGACTAATCCAATGGAAAAACTATATTCGGCCCACTGATCTGTATCCACACACTTTGACAATAATTTGCTTCTTTCTGTAAGCTGTGAGCACAGTGTAATTCCTGAGAAATGTTAATAATGATAATTAATTATAATTAAGGTGAAACCTGGCAAAGTTGGCTGTATCTGGAGAAACTCCACTGTGGGAAACAGATTCTTAAGGTGCATCCTTTTGCTTCACATTTTGTCCTACACAACCTTACCTAACCTAAAATTTCTCAAGGTTACTATAGCACCAGCTGGGTACTCTCATTTCTGTCTATCTAAAGGGGAGTTTGAGATAATGGTTAACATCTCAAAAAAGTGGCAATGTAAAATGGAAGCTAAACTTCAGAATGAAGTTCTCCCAGAGGGCAAAGCTGTCACTGATCAAGTTAAATTCTCATTCTGGCATCCATGACCCTTGCTGAAAGGATCTTGATTGAGATTCAGAGTAGCAAAGGAACACCCTGAAAATAAAGGCCATACAATGTCATAACATTTGTAAAGGGGTACATGATCCAAACTCATTAAAAACCTAGCATCCAGAATCTCCTAAAGTTTTACCTTTTATTGTGTTTTAGGTTCTAGAAATACAGTCATGAGAAAGACATAATTACTGGCATCATGGCTCAGTAGAGAAAATAGACATTTAAGAAATCGTTACAAAAATAACTTATGATTGTGATAAAAGAGATAATGGATACGTATAAGGTTTTCCTGAGTGCACATAGCAGGCTGAACCTGGCCTCATCTGATCTGGTAGGACTAGGAAGTCATGTTTTAAGCCTAGACTTGAATGATGGTTGATTGAAACAGGAAATTATAGCAGTCAGAGTAAGGGGAGTGGCATAAGGAAAGACACTCAGTTGAGAAGAAATTTAACACGATGAAGGAACAAAAAGAAAGTGACATGGCCAAGAGGTGGTGAGGGGGAGCTCGGCTGAAATGTGGAGAGAGGCCAGGTGCTACAGACCTTGGTGGCCATGTTGGTAATTGTGACTTTACCTTAAGAACAAGGGGAAGTCACTGAGGGAAGTTCAGTAGGGGGAGACATGATCAGATTGGCATTTTAGGAAGAGCACTGTTGCTATTTGGAGGAGAAGATTGAGATGATTGGAAAGCCTTCAGATAGTTTGATAACCCAGGCAGAGGTACAAGCCTCATAAAGGCTCTTAAGAATAGGGGCTCAATCAGTGTTTCCAGCCAAATTTCTATTTACCGAATATGGAAATCACATAGAGAAATTAGACAATTTGTTTTTTCCCCAAAACATTTGAGGGCTTTTAGTCTCCAACTGTGGCTGCACTTTGATCCCTATGTTTGGAAAGATCTCTGCCTCCAACTTTATTATTTAGTTTTCATCCACTATCTCAAAAGTAATTTTTTTTTCATGAGTACTTTATTGGTTCTCATTAGCGAATCTAATTTTCCTTTCTTAGTGTCCAAGAATTTCTTTTTTAAAGAATATGAGATAAAAATGTTGAGGATACATGCCTCAGAGGCCTTTCTAGGGTTTTACATACCAGTAGCTGGAGAGTACAAGGTAACTCCTTAGAGAAAATTCTACGAGAGGGAGTGAATGTGCCAAAAGTGGAAGGCACAAAAGGATCAAGGCCTGAGAAACGGTAAAGGATTCCCAGCTAGAATTAGGTTCTTGTGTGACTAACAGAACCCCCCCAAATAACAGTGCCTTAAAGAAAATAAAATTTGATTCCTCTTTCTTGTAAAAAGCCTAGAGGCAGATGGTCTAGGTGCCTAAGGTAATTCTAGAAACCTACACTTGCTCTATGTTTTTGCTCAGCCAAACTCAATGTGTGACTTCTATTAGGTGGCTGAAGATAGCTGTTTGGCTCTATCAATGTGTGACTTTCAATAGTCGATTGGGTTGTTTGGCACTATGTCTGAATTAAGCCAGAAGAAAGGAGGAAGAAGATGAAAAAAAAAATCAGACATGCCTCTATTCCTTAAGAGCATGTCTCCGAGGTTGAATACAACACTTTTGCTCTCATATAATTGGGCAGAACTTAGTCATAGAGATACGTATAGTTGCAAAGAAAGCTATAAGGTAGCTATGTGCTTAGTTCAAACTTTGGATTCCCTTACTAAGGTAGATGAGGAGAGCATATATTTGGAGAGGCAACTATCCATCTTTGCCACAAGATCCGAAACAATACTGTGAGACTATAAACAAACAAAAAAGCTCCAGGGATCAGGAGGAAGTCAGAAATTATTTGGGATTCCAGTGAATGGAATGCTGACCATAAATGAGAAACTGTGTCTGAGATAATTCCTATTATTAGTATTAGCTTTTAGAGTTGGAGATTAAGTCTGCCAGTTATAAAGAACAAGACTAGATGTGATACTTTGAAATGTCCTATCATTGTGTATGGCTTTTGTGGTACTTACTACTTCTTTTTAGAATAATTCTCATAAATAGTTAGAAAGTTCACCTTTGAAACTTCTAGTAAAATGCTTCAATCATACTCAATTGTTTCACTCCAGTGATTAGTTTTATGGTAACTGCATTTGGGGAAACAGTCTTACAGAAGAGCTAGCACAATGGGCAGATCCCAGGTGTGCTCTCATGTAGAGGAGGCAAATACATACAGAGAAGTAGATTACTGGTTGCCTAGAGCTGGGGGAGGGTGGGGATAAGGAATGGATTACTAATAGGACTAGGTTTCTTTTGGGGGTGATGAAAATATTCTAAAATTGATTGTGGTGATGGTTGCATAACTCTGTGAATAGCAATGAATTGTGCTATTGTACACTTTAGGTAAATGGTATGGTATATGAGTTATATCCCAACAAAGCTGTTAAAATGAATGAGAAAGACTGAGTGACTTGCCAAGGTAGTCTCTCAAATGTGGTGTTGTTTTTCCTTGAAGCTCTCAAAGCTTTTAAAGACATGCAAGAATCATTATGGTCCAGAGTCCTGAATAGTACTAGGCTCTCTTTTGAGCTGTTCTCTCTGAAGTCTTGTAGC
The DNA here is from genome assembly GCF_009761245.1 of Sapajus apella. NCBI lineage: Eukaryota > Metazoa > Chordata > Mammalia > Primates > Cebidae > Sapajus > Sapajus apella. Next base: position 26,595,126 of record NW_022436949.1, on the reverse strand, counting down.
ATGCCTCATCAGGTATGTTTTCAAAAAATGAGGAAAAGAATGGCTTCAGGTCCTATTGCCCTCAAATCTGAGACTTTCAAATCAGAAGTTTAACCTGATGTCCTTAGGCATGGGAGGGAGAGAGGAGGTGTGAGGGGTGATCCACCTTAGACTTTAACCTCCCTAAAGTTGTATGCCAGTTGTAAATATGTGCTTACTTGAATTATTCTGGGAGGACACATTTTTATCATAGTCTCAGAGGAATTTATTGCCTCTCCAAGCCCCTCCCCCAAAAGATGGAAGCTTTAAAAATGTGATGTATAAAATGCAGCATTAAAAAAATCTCATTTCGTAGTTTATACTTAGTTTGTTTCACTAATTTGGGAGAGAAGTGAAGAGAAGAAAAAGGCTAGGTTAAGTGGAGTGGGGGGAGGTGAGAGGGTGGCAGAGCGACTCATTCTCAATTTCTGCAAGGAGGAAATAATATATCTTAAGACAGAGTCTAAATTAAACTTGGTAGAGCAGGAAGGACTGATTGAATCTCCTTGTTCTCTCTTCTTTTCCTGTAATCATTTCAGGAGAGGGAATGGTTTACAGGGACAAACATCAACTCTGATGAATCAAATGAAATGAATGAGAAAGTCATACTTCATCAAAACACTGCAAATCAATGTTAGCCCTCCTTACCCTCTCCATTGAAGATGCCTGCCACATAAATGATTCATGTTGAACCATCAACTCAGTACAGTCACTGTGCAAGAACACCAAGGGTTTGCTTACACATAATTACTCAGAAGTGAGTAGGAGGAAACCCTTGTCTCGGATCATGGGAGATAATGGAATTCCAACCAAGGATGCCTTGGCAAAGTAGAAGTACTTTCCCTTGGACCTTTGAAATCCTTAATGAGTTGAATCATGTCAAGTAACAAAATAAACAAGGATGAGAAACATCAGTTGGGTTTGGTCCAAAGTCTAGCCTGCTTAAGACTGAGCTTCCCCCATCATTGCTTAAACATTATACAGTTTTCTATCAGCCAAGCCTGTGGTTTTTTTGTTTTTGTTTTTGTTTCATTTTTTTTCTTAAATCAGATTTCAAAAGCCAGGCACTAGCTGATGGTAATTAGTAGGCATCAGTTGCAGTTTATTCTTGCCGTTCTTTCCAGGCATGCATAATTTTTGTGAAGAGAAAAGAAAATCCAATTACCCCCAAATCTAGCCTGTGTGGCTCATCTGCTCTTGTGTTAGATCTTTAGAAATGATTCTTAACAATGAAAAGGAAGACATATGGTACTTGAGAACAGCATCTTGCAACCTTATTTAAAATATTAAGGGAAAAAACCCAGTCAAGTGAACATTTTCATCCTACTTTATGAAAATCTGACACAAGAAATGTTGATCCCATAACACGTGTGACATAGAGATGTGCTCATATCATAAAGAATTTATTGGTGATTTTATATCTAGTGTCCCTCTTACATTTTAAAGGATTTCCTTAAAAATGCTTGACTTGAAGCTTTCCAGGAACACTTACACAATAAAACTAAAAACAAGCTGATGCGATTTTGAAGGACTCAGATTCTTCAAAGCAAGGATGGTGAAAATTTCTACTCAACTTTGTAAAGGTTGGGTCTATGACAAAAGATTGGTAGATGAGATTATCTTGTTATTTAAATTACTCCTTGAAATGCTGGTTAATTTCAGAAACTTTATTGATCTTTGAGTTTCTGAGAATGCTTTAGTGTTATAGTAGTAAATACCAGATGGAATTTTGTTAACAAAATATACCCTTTATCATGTGAATTAACATTTTTAGGTCATGTTTTTCCTCTCTATATATTTATCTGTGAGGAGTAAATGACATTAAAGGTGAATCAAACTAAAATTGTGTGTATTGTTTTGTGCCCAAGAGAATTTCCTTGCTGCAGGTAAAAACATACAAAAATAGTTATTGAAAAAATTCAAGTTTACATTTTTAAATGAGCCCACTTTGAACCCTTCTGATACAAGCATTGTTCGACAACACTTTGTGTTTATAATAGATTTTCATTAACCACCTTGTGTCTGATAGATATACTGTCGTGTTCTGATGACCACATGTCAGACATGAGCAGAAGGGCACCTCCCAGGATTGCAAGACCATCTTTGGCTCCAGGAAATTTTTCTATTCAACATGTAGCAAGATACTGATTATGGACAGAATTTTCCAGTAATAAGAACTTTTCTTTCTTGTCTGGAGAATAGTTTGATCTTACCATGTTTTTGCTAAAGGATTCCTAACAGACTCTGACACCTTATAAATTTAAGTCCAAATTCCTCAACATAGTTCACCAGGTTCTCATCATGGGACTTACTGTGTTCCTTTCACTTCCTCCTGCAAGTCAAAACCCACCTTCTGTTTCAGTCAAGGCCTTCTTCCTGCATTCATGCTGATTTCCCTCTCAGAGCCCAGGCTGTCCCATATTCATTCATCTTTTCATACATCCAGTCTAAGATTCCAAAAAAAGCATACTTTCTGGACCAGGTGCTACTCTGGGCATCATGACAGCAGAAAGGTGAATAAGGCACAGTCTCTGTCTTTGAGGAACTCATAGTTTAGGGTTAAACATGGAGATTTAACCAAATATATAAAGTAACGCAATGAAGTAAGGCCATTCAAGATTAATTAAGGAAGAGATTTATGTTAGGGAATGACATAACAGAAGACGCTGTAGTTGATTTGAACCTTGAAGAATAAACAGGAGTCTACCACGAGCATTTGGATTTTGTCTGGCAAGTTTTTATGTCTAGTATAGGCCTTCAAAAGTATTTGTTGAAAGACAGAGCTGGCAAAATGCTAAATGAGTTTTGGGGATGGGGGGTTGTTTTAATATATTTTTCTTCCCCAATTCTTACAACAGCCTTGTGAAGTTGGTAAGGCTATTAGAGCTATACAAACAAAATACAGGCCCAAAGGAAGTTGACCCAATAAGTGGAAAATCTGAAACCACATCCATTCTTCTGACTCTAAGGCCTTTGTTCTTTCCACTCTGCCTTTCTACCTCCCTGAGTGCTCTTTTGAATTTCCTGACTGCTCCCATCACAAATAAACACAGAGTAGATACTCAACAATTGTTTATTGATTGAGAGAGGCATATAACTTTGATGTCAAAATTTTAATACAGATTTTCCAAACAGTTTAACAGCCCCTAAACTGGGCTTTAGACTTCTTTAACTCAGCCTGTTGACATTTCTCTGTCTTTACACTTCCTGAAGCAGGGATAAACTGCTTGCTTATTTGAAAACAAAAGCATGTAAACTACAGGCCACCGATAGTGCCCATGTTGAAGAATCTCACTCCTAAGCTATGGTCAGAAGAGTGTTAGAAAGAAAAACAAGAACAGGAGGCAAGTCCACAACCATATAGGAACTTCTCAGAAACCACTTATCTCTTTGGCAAATAATACCAATTACTCTGCAAGCTTTTTCTATAGCCCTAGGGCATGGTGTGAGACTTTTGATTTGCCCAAGTGCTACTTTCAGAGGTTCAAAGCCACAGAATGGATCTTCATTTCTATGATTGCATTCATATATGCAGTCCTCCCTACAGAAGGAACTGAAAGTCTTTTACTCAGTGTCAAGTTTTCCAAAGTCTTTACACTAAAGCACCTGCCAACTATTCTATAGGCAAGTCATGGGGTCGTCGTTGGGAAGCAATGTTTCCCCAAATGTATGCTTTCCTTTCAGAGAATTCTCCCAGAACACTCCACTGACCCTTTGTGCCTTAGTGATGGAAGAACATTTTTAGGTGAGCTGGTGCATTTTACATAATGTGTTCCCAGATGCTTTCCATGAATGACTCAGGCCAGGGTAAGCTGCATAGAATTCTGGTACAGTGGCCGGAAGAAAGCTGCACTCTATTTAAGCATGAGTGTTGTGTTGTGAGCAGGCTGAGTAATGAAGTTCTGTGGGTGACTAGTTCAAGGCGAAGCTGGTGAGTAGGAGTCAGGCTCTCTGACTTCAAATGTCAACATAGATGGAACAAAAATGAGCAGGTTAAATTATTCTTATTTGTGAAGCAGGAAAACTAATGCCTATTTTTGTCCATTTGACTGTAGTGGCAGGAAAGGTCATGTGTAAAATCAAATTGACTCTTATGTATTGAATGTTTTATGAAAGAAGCATATAGGAAGGTATTTACAGTCATCAGAGAATATGCCTGAAGGAAAAAAGAGATTGTTTCAACCAATGTTTAGTGTCTGGTGCTAGAGATATGGCAGTAAACAGATGTGTTCTTGCCCTTAAGGGCTCATGCGGTAATTTAGGAAACAGAGACTAAATAATTAATTGCACATTTAATTATACAATTAAAATTGTGATAAGTATCGCACAAGAGAATTATGTACAAGAGTATAAGAATGGAATAAGGTTTAGTCTGGTCTCAAGAAAAGGTTCTGCATGGGAATGACATTTAAGTTGAATCGTGAGAGATGAAGGGTAGATTGTGAAGTGGCAAAGATGTGGGAGATGCCTTTTGAAAAAGAGAAAGTGTTAGATATAAAGGTTTCCTAGGCAAGATGCACGTGGCAGAAACATAAAATCGCAAGCAGGACTTCAGGGCTAGAGCAAAAAGAACTAGGGGTGGCAGGTGTGGTAATACATGGGGCTGAGGGGCTACTGGGAACCAGCTCACTTGGGGCCTTGTCTGCCAAGTGAAGGGCTCCCAAAGGTTACTGTAGGAAGAATGAGAAGACTTTACAGAGTTTTAATAAGAATGGCTTGATCAGATCTTTTTTATAATTTCACTGAATGCAGGGTGGAAAATGAATTACTGAAGTGTGAGAGTACATAAAAGGACACCCAAAAGGACATTTTAAAAATGGAGCTCCCTAGTTCCTTCCTGCTGCAGGGCCACCATTCTGGTGCACTTCTTAGGCATACCCTCTTGAATAGATCCTGACTTTTTCCTTTTATGCTCATCCTACCACACTTAATGTTCTTATATTCTATTCTAAATCTCTGCATGATAAGATAAAATGTGATTATTTATTGATATGATGTTGATAGGTGGTAAGCTAGCCTCCCCAACTAACATAGCTATATTTTAATAGTATTATAACTATCTTTTCTCTTCATTACATATTTATTAAGAAAATAAAATCTAATTATAAAGTTAAAGATAGATGGATACATAGATATACAGATAGGTGAAAGATAGATGAATAGGTAGATAGATCATATCAATTAATATGCTTTTAGTTGCAGGAAACAGAAATCCCACATAATAATAGTCTTGAGGCAAAGCAGCTTAAGGTTAGTGAATTTGTTTGCTCATCATTTTAAGAACCTAATTATTTTCTTTGTTTCTATCTGACTATCCTCAGCATTTGGCAAGCTCTCTCCTTTTTTAAATTGTGTATATGTTTGTGTGATACAATATAATGTTTTCATATATCTTGATGGTCACAAGCTGGGTGCAGGCATTTTGCAATCACACCCCATCAATCCAGAGCTCTGAAAAGGGTTTTGATCTTCCAGGTGTACCTTCTTGAGAGAAAAGACACCTGTCTCAGAAGCTCTCCAGCCAAACTTACTCATGTTCCATACCAGGCAATTCACAAAGGAATGAAATGCCTCTTATTTTCAATTTATTAACTCAATTATCTTAAAGTCATTACAACTCTCATCCCAACACTGAAATTTAAGGCAGCCTTTCTTGAAGCAAAAGACCTTGTTTTATCCCTATAGAAAATTAAGATTTATTATTAAGGAGAAAGGGAAAATGGCTTTTGGATGGCTGAGACATCAATATTGTCTGCTTCACATATAAAAATTAAAGGTAAATCGCAAAAACAGTCGAGCAAATGAAAGTTCTCAAAGTATCATGTCTTGCAGCATCAACTCTACCTGTGAGCATGTGAGAAATGTTAATCATCTGGCTCTACTCAGGACCTACTGAATCGGAATGTGTGAGGGTGGGTGCAGAAATCTGTGTCAGATTCAGCAAGTGACAGTGATGGAGATAATAGTTTAAGAATCATTGCTCTAGAGTCAAAACATGTTTCAGAATGTTGAATGACACCAAGCAAGGAGTTGAAAACATGGATCAGAGCTAGGGGAGAGGGATCAGAGATAGGAAATTTGACTGATCAATTAAAACACAGGCCTCGTATCATGCTAGTAAGGGAGACATTTTGCAAGGAAGACATTTACCATCCTCTAAATCGCATTACCTTCCTTATCTACTGGTAGAACCATCTTGACTGCCAGAATAAGACAAATGGGGTAAAGATAAGAAAATATTCTACAAAATCTATATGAGGAAAGCATGATAAATAATTCACTGGGAATAGTGCCCAGGCACAAAAGAATTTGAGTAAGTTTAGAATTTGGAAAACAGATAATGAATTCTGGAACATAAATCTGGAAATGAAAACATGGAGTGGCTGGAAGGCATGCTATTTTACAGATCCAGTATAACAATTACAGGTTCTTTCTCTGGACATTCCCAGATGCTGATCAAAGAACACCTGATACAACTGCAAACTGCCAGCTAGTAAATCTATATGGAAATTTACAATCTACATGGGAATACTTTTGTGAATCTGAATTTTTGGGGAGGAGATGAAAGTTTTCATGTATTGTTTTTTATTTGTGTGAGTACATGTGGAAGCCACACACCTGCTACAGATGTTGCTCAAGGAAACACATAAGTTTGGCTTATAACAGGCTGAATTGGTTTAAATATGGAAAGTGTAGAAAAGAGTAGAACAGAGTCCACAAAGACCATCCTAAGCACATCATCTTGAAAAGGAAATACATGGATTTCTGCTGCCTTGGCATATGTCAACATCATGGCCAGCTGACTCTAACCATAAAAGGCTTCCTTTAGAAGAGAAGAAAGGGGCAAAACAGGTTCACAAGAGGACTGGAAGGAGAGATGTTAACACTTCGGAGGTGGAAGAGACAAATGAGATAGACATCAAGCTATAAGAATAATAATCTCCAAAAGTACCCTGGCTAGCCTCAACCTTGTTATAAATGTACTTGTACACAATTAGTTTGTGTAATACTTTGAAGTTTTTTGAGAGCTTCTTCTCAAGCAGTGATTCTCAAATTGCAATGTATATCAGAATTGCCTAAAGAGTTCGCTAAAACACAGGTTTCAACTTAGTAGGTCTGTGAAGGGCCTGAGAATGTGCATGTTTAAGAAGTCAGAAATGCTGTTTGTTTGAGATCCACACATTGAGAACAACTTAGTTAAGATTTTTGAGTTAAATTTTTTGTGTATTTTTTTATATTTTCCACTTTTCATTTTTGCTCACACACACACACACACACACACACACACACACACACACACGGCCCTCCAACAAGACCTAGAATTTGCTTCATAGTCCAGAAATCATGGGATTACTGGTGACTGAAGACAGCTAGAATAACACCAGATTTGGTACCTCTCATGCTGACCCCACAAGACACTTACAACATTAGAAGAGCAGAGGAGGAAGTTCTGCAAGTGTAACTTTTGTTTTTTATTTGCCAAACAGAGGAACGAGAGCCTCCTGGAATTCCAGCTAGAAGGTATGTATTATACTAGGAAGGAAATAAGGGAAAAACAAGAACCATAAGCTATGGCCAAATATTAGTTTGTTAATAGTTTTACAGAATGTCATGCACCTCTAACAGAGAAGTTTGAATGCATGAAGTCCTGAACATAAAGCTGACTAGTAATATATAAGAATTAGACAGGAGGTATAAGTTTATAATATATAAAATAAGTTATGAGACAAGTCTATCATTATTTTAAGAAAAATGATTAATTTTACCAAAGACAACTGAAGCTGGACTGGCTGAGAAAATAGTATGTATTAGTTCATTCTCACACTGCTATGAAGAAATACCTGAGACTAGGTTATTTATTTAAAAAAAGAAGTCTAATTGATTCACAGTTTGACATGGCTGGGGAGGCCTCAGGAAATTTATAATCATGGCAGAAGGCACCTCTTCACAGGGCTGCAGGAGAGAGTATAAGCCAAGGAGGAACTTGCCAAACACTTACAAAACCATCAGATCTCATGAGAACTGACTCACTATCATGAGAACAGCATGGGAAAAACTACCTCCATGATTCAATTACCTCCACCTGGTCTCTCCATTGACACGTGGGGATTATGGGGATTATAATTCAAGATGAGATGTTGGGTGGGGACATGGCCAATCCATACCATATTGTAACTAGGATATAAAGTTATGGTAATTTTTTGAGTGTTGTGATTCTGGAGTTTTTTATTTGAAATAAAAACATAGTAGTTAGTCAAAGAACTCTACATGTGAGGATTAGTATTGCAAAGTAGCCATTTAAAAATGTGCATAGGCTGGGCACAGTAGCTCATGCCTGTAATCCCAGGATGAGGAGAGGCCAAGGTGGGTGGATCACTTGAGGTCAGTAGTTTGAGATCAGCCTGGCTGACATGGCGAAACTCTGTCTCTACTAAAAATACAAAAAATTAGCTGTGTGTGGCGGCACATACCTGTAATCCAAACTACTCAGGAGGCTGAGGCAGGAGAATCGCTTAAACTGAGGAGGCAGTGGTTGCAGTGAGCAAAGATCACACCATTGCACTTCAGCCTAGGTGACAGAGTGACACTTTATCTCAAAAAAAATGTACATCTGTTATTTTTTAAATAAAATTTATTTTATTTCAAATATAAAAGAATAGTGGTTGAATATAGGATTTTTCTGAAAATTAGAAAAATTTGACTTAAAAACATTTACTGATAGTCTCACTGTAGAAAGACAATAAATATTAATATTTTATTACATTTTAGTCTTTTAAGCTTCTTCAATATAGTTTTGATGCATAAATTTTACATATAATTTTTTACAGTGCTTCTTTTACTAAATATTATGACTGTTTTTCCATTATTAGAAATAACCATTAGTATATTTAATGTCTAAATGCATAGAGTGAATGTACCACAATGTACTTGAATTTTTTTTTATGGTCAAATGCTTTGTTTTTGCCTCTCCTCCATATTCTAAACAGCATTACAATAATGAGCACATTTGTACACAAAATTTTCCTATATTTAACATGATTTTCTTTGAATAGATTCCTTGATTTAAAATTACTTGTCTCAGACTTGGAAACTTAAGGGTCTTTCTACACATTGTCAAATTATTTTCCAAAGAAGCTATAACATTTCTCTTTCCCGCTAAATTCTATCTCCAGTATTGAGTATCCTAAATTAATTTTTAATCTCTGTCAATTGGATAAGTAAAAATTTAGATTTTGTTTTAATTTGCATTTTGTTGTTTACTAATAATTTTTTTTCATGTTGGCTGATAAATTACATTTTCTCTTACATGCATTTGGCTTTCAATTCTGTTCACTTTCAATTCAGATATTTACATTTATTTATGAAAAGTATGAACATGCATTTCTCAGAATAAAATAAAATAAAGCCTAGAAACATAAAACATCTTAGTTGGTCTGGGAGAACCAAGTGTTATATGTATAGAAAAACTTATGCCTTCCAATTTTCACCTTTTGGAGCCGAGACAGCTTAGTTTTGTTTTTGAGAAAAATAATTTCAAAGTAAAATAATCATAACATTAGGATAAAAAATACCATTTAAGCTGAATCTTTCCCAGGGTAAGTGCAACATCAATGATGTGGCCCGTTTAAAGACAATTGCCCTCAAATGGAAGATGTCTGGTCAATATCAAAAGGTCTGGGTTCTTTTCTGAAGACATCAAACTGCAAATGGGAAGAGGGGCTACATGTTCAGTGGCAAACATTCCAAATAACTGCTTCACCATTTCCCAAGTGTTTACTGACCACTGCAATGGACACATCTGCCAGTTGATTGTTTAGTAAAGCAAGTTTGATTCAAAGAAAGCAAGTTTGGTGATCTTTGTAGGTTTTCAAATTTGCTTCGTCTTGGAAAAGGTGATTGAGAAAAGAAGTGTCAAAAAGGTCAATGAACTACCTGGATATAAACTGCATCTGGAAACCCCTTTGTTCAAGATTTATCCGTTACAGGAAGTTCCAAGGACAGTTGATTGCCTGGACTATTGACAAAGGTCATAAATATATGCTTATTATTCTTGTTCTGTCAACAGCTTTTGGCATCTTTGTATGACTAATCATAGATCAGCATTGAGAAATATAAAGTAAATGACTCCTTTTTCCTAAAGTTTAGAAACTCAAGATGCCTAGAAATTGAATTTCCTGACAATTTAGTACTTTTGCTGTTCTTTCTCGAGAAGTGTAGCATAACTGATGCTAATCAGACCTGTGAATATTTAGTGCTCTGTGTGTGTGTGTGTGTGTGTGTGTGTGTAAAATAAGATGCCATAGTAATGGAAAGAAAATCATATATTTTAGAAAAATTCAATTTTGTCTTGTACAAATTTAATGTCCATGTTTCTGTCAATTATGTTTGCATCAGTGGTATAATGTTTCCTTTAGAAAGGTGATACCTGTGCCTAATAAGGAGAAAAAAAATTACTTCATAGAAAATACAAATCCGGAACTCTGCCAACATTCAACTATCTCTATGTAGTATAGAAGTGTTTGTGTGCAGCTATCCTGACATTTCTATCCCCTTTTCCTGCATGGCAAGCAGGAGGTAAACAAAACTTTAAAATATAAACTCTGACTCCCCCTTTGGCCATCCCTTCTGCCAGCTCTCCTGTTTACTGTTCTGGTCTGCAGAGAATCTGGCCAGCATTGGTTTCCAAAGGCCTATGTCTTTAAGGCAGCAGTTCTTCCCCAAAGACAATTTTGCCCCTGGGGCATTTGGCAAGATCTGGAAACAATTTTTTATGGTTTATGGGGGTTGACTGGCACCTGGTGGGTAGAGGCCAGGAATGCTGCTCACTATCCTGCAATACTCAGGACAGCCCCACAACAACAGCATGTCCAGCCCCAAATGTTAATAGTGATGAAGTTGAAAACCCCATGCTTGAGCCATAGTGAGGGCTCTGTGTAAAGACAAAACATATAGAAGGCAAATTATTAGACAGTTGACCACTCCCCTGCGACAGCCTAGAAAATAATTCATTTTTTTGATAGATAATTCATTCATTATCTATCCTGTCTCAGGATAGATAGGAGGAAGCAAATGGAACAGAGATAGCCTTGGAGTTCCAAGGTAAAGTGTCCTCCTTCCGTCTCCTTCCGTGTCTCCCAGGCTGGGGTTTCAGAAAGAGAAAAGATGGTTGTGTGTTTTTTGCAGTCGGACGGGACCATAAAGAGATGATAATGGCCATGCCTCAGCACAGAAGCAACAGAAAGGTATGGGTTACCCAGGACTGGTTTGGAACAAGTTTAGAGAATTCCACTTCTGAAAGGGACTTGTGGATGGGAACAAGAGATGCCTCATAGGCTACCTGTGTAAGCCAATGTCTGAGGATTAAATGGGATCCTACCTGAGTACCTAGGTACCTCTGTAATACTTCTTGATCATGGATACAACCCTGGAAAAGGGAGTTGACAAAATGGACTTTCTCCTGGTCCCAGGTAAGGGAGGCTGAAACATGAAGTAAATTTGATTTACTAAGTGTATGGCTTGCATTTCAGAGACTATGGTCTGAAATTAGTGCGTGCTTCAGGTAGAAGTTCTGATCCAAATTGTCGAAATACATTGTAAATATGTGTCTGTCTTAAATAACTCAACCAAAAACAATTTTCATTTTCATTATGTTATATAGTATTAGAACAGGTATTAAACCTTCAACATGATATTGGTGTTTAATTTTGTGATTCTACTTCTTCCATCACCAAAAGGATTTTATAATTCTACTCTGGTTTTTGTGTACCAGAGCCTAGTGACATAACTGAAGACCACCTACTAGGTTTAAAACCAGGGCTAACTTAGTATATCTGGTTCAAACACATTTCAAATATTGAATTGTTACAATATTAAGGAAAATTTTGTTGTGAAAAAAATCATCATCTGGTGAGACAAGTATAGCTTTTGAGTATTTGGTCTGGCTGGTCTTAAAAAATGATAACAAAAGAAATGCAGGATTATGTAACAGCCTGTCACAGACACCTTTGTTAACTAAAGCCAGTATTATCTTTCAAGGGTGTCACAGTTCTATTGATTTGAGACCTCACCAGAAACCTAGGAAATTTACCCAACTGTTCATCAAGAATTCTGGACACCATTATCAAAGGAGAAGGACATGTGTTGGCAGAGAAACACCTGCTGCCAGCGCGGCAACAAGCCAATGTTTGTTCACCAGCCAAAGGCAGAGGAAAGTTTTGTTTCCATAGCGCTTCTACTCCATTGTCCCCTTTGGGTGCAAGCTGCTCCCATGAGTGGGGTGGGTCTTTTCTCCTTCTTTTAGGAACCAATTTGTTTATTTGCTTTCTCTATATCATTTTGTCAATCCTTTTCTCTCATTGGGGACTAGATGTTAAGAAGAAAACCTGGAAATTCTCTTCCTTCTCCAGTAGGAATAATTATTTATTAGACAGTTCTTGTTACTATACTCACCTGCCATAAATACAAGTTGACTTAGGTCTAACTAACAGTGACATCTACTCTGGTTTCCTTCCAACAAACCTACATCAGGATTGGGTATCCTTCCCCAAACCATCACTGCTTAGGGCTAACTCTTTGATAATACCCCTATTTACTTCTTGAGGGACTGGAACATATACAAATTAAATAAAAACATTATCCTGTTATAAAGATATTTCTTCGAGTTCAGAAATAACACATTTCATCAGAGCTCAAAGATACATAAAACCACTTCTAATCTACAGGTTAATCTCTTCTCCATCGATTATATTTTGTCTTCCTACACAGCCTGGAATTGCTGGTAATGTGCCATGTTTTCTTCTCTTGGATTATATAGAAGTTGCTTTACTGTTTATTCTGGAAACTTATTCCCATCTTTGACACGTCAAAATGAAAGAGATTAAAGTAATTCCTGATCATAGATAAAGCTCTATGCAGATCAGGAATTACTTTAATCTCTTTCACTTTGCTTTTACAAAATCACTTTGCCTTTACATCAGCCTTTGCAGACATTTTCTACCCAGTTGGAAGTCTTATTTTACAAAATTGGTATCATCATAAAATGTCCTTTGTAGAGGAAAAGAACATTAGAAGGATCTTAATTAGACACTAAGGAGAAATGTTAGGACACAGAGGAGGAGATAATATTGAGCAGAGGCTCCACAATTGTCTTTGCAGTTCTGACAAGTTATTACAGTTAAATACTTATATCATTCTTCTATAAAGACACTGCCAAGGGAAAGAAAGGCCAAAATTTATCAGGAAGGAAGCATAGTGCCAGAAGTAAAATTATTGGCAGCATGATGTAATTAATGGAACATGGATTTTAACATAATATACTGAGTTTAATATAACATATTCACTAAATAGAATCCCTAATATATCAATATTATCTCATCTTAGTTAAAAAATTTATCTCACATTTCTTATGTAAAATAGTGGTGCAGAATTTTTGTATGACTTAAATGAGAGAAGCATATTCATGCACCAAGCACAATAGCCACTTAAAGTACAATCTCAGCTATGCTGGTTTTCTATCCTACCTTCCTGGTCCTGGGTTGATTTAAATGGCTTTCTGATTTTTTGACCCAGAGCTGTTGACATTCACCTGAGTCTGACCATAATCCCAGACCTACAGAATGGTTTTGATGTTTGAGATGAACAACGACAAAAACTTTCAGTCATCTGCAGCTATGTGAATAGGTATTTCTCTGACTCAACGCCAGTACAAAGGCTATGAGGTTCAGTATTTCCACGGCAATGGCGTCTCGCAAACTACTTTGTTTTGCTCTCTTCGTCCCTTTCATACTTGCTTCAGCTCTTCCTCCTTCCCCATCTTGTCCGAAGCTGCATTTCTCAAACCTTTTCTTCTGTCTTTCATTCCGCTTTCTTGATCTCTCTTCAGCCCCCAATCACTCTTTTTGCTAACTACATTCAAAATAAATGCCTCATGGTTCAACACTTTATTGAAATAAAATTCCCATGGTGACTAAAAAGTTGTACCAGAAAAATGCTTCCTACAAACTAAAACTTTGTATGAAAAAAAAAACTTTTGGTAGGAATGGATTACTAAAAAAGTTAAACTTGATCGTCTAAATTGCCTTCTGTTAATAGTGTCAAAGTCTATATTTGTTCTTCAGAGGTAGCAGCAGTAGGCAAAACAAAAACAAACAAAAAAACTATATTTGATAGTCCTTTTCTTGGTGCCTTAATAGGCCTGTTTCATCCTGATAGCAATAGCGATGACTTTCCTATTATTAAACTCTTGCACTGTGGCAGGCACTCTGTGAAGGCCTTATCTCATTTATGAGAGAGCTTGTGAGGTAGTTCCATTCTACCCACAAGGAAACTGAAGCTTGTGTAGAGATTACACAGCTTGCTTCAGATAGTGAACCTTGGATCTGAAGTCAAAGCAAAGCACATGTTCATAAACAAACGTAACAGAGAGTGGGCAATGAAATAATTCCTAATGAACAAAAGAAAATCCTGGTCAAAGACTGAGTTATTTCATGTGTCTAAGAACCACCCCGTCCACCTAGAATTTCTATTTTCCATGAAGCATATCATTATTGGTGTAACGTTTATTTCAACACCACTGAAACCATTCCTATAACTTACAAAGGCTTTAGCAGTAAAAATATCATTTCCACGTATCTTGAGTCCAGTCATGGAAAGAAGTGAAACCAAGCTCAGTGAAGAGATTTTCTTTACGTACTTCCTATTACTATATTTAAAACGTGATAGTAAATTTTATTCCTTGGGTGGACATCTATTTATTTTATATTGTTTAGTTATATCTTGGTTTAGAGGTCGAAGGTTAAATATTTCCCGGTTGTTCACAGGTTTGACTGCCTATAACAAAAACTCCAAATAGCTGTGACTGAAACAGAGAAGTTTATCCATTTCTCATTTAAAAATGTCTGTCTGATGAAGGAAGCTCAGAGCTGTTATGGTTTCACAGTTATCTGGCAACTTAGCCACTTCCAAATTTTCATTTAACCTTTCCCATAATGGAGTTCTCATTTTCTCCTCATCTAAGGTGGTGTAATAGACCGTAAACTTGCAGTATAACAAATTAACACAAACTTGCTGATTTAAAGCAACAGAGATATATGCTCTCACAGTTCTGGAGGCCAGAGATTTCTATAGTCAGTTTCACTGGGCCCAAACCAAGAAGCCTGTGTTCCCTCCAGAGGCTATTGGGGAGAATCCATTTCTTGCCTCTTTCAGCTTCTGGTGCTGTGGGCTTGCCTTGTGGCATGGGCACATTGCTCCCATCTCTGCCTCTGCGATCAATTGCTGTCTCCCTTTCTGTCTGTGTCAAGACTCCCTCTGCTTTCCTCCTACAAGGGATACATATGATCGCATTTAGAACCTGGATGATCCAATACAATCTCCCTTTCTCAGGATCTTTAATATAATCACACCAATAAGATCCTTGTTTGCCACATCAAGTAGCATTCACAAGTTTCAGGGAATGGAACATGGACAATTTTTACCAGCAGAGGAAGGGGCATGCTTCAGGTCACCACAACAGATCTCTAGCCAGTATATTCATGTTTCAAGAAACAGGACTGATGAAGGGGAGAAAAAGGGGCACATCCTCTTACTTTAGGACATAGTTCAAAAACTGCACACAAAATTTCCCCTCTCACATTCCATTAGCCTAAACTTAGTTACATGGTTACATTTAGTTGTGAGTCTGACTGGAAATTCCAGTATTTCTACTTATCATGATCTCAGCTTTACATAGAAGAAAAGCAGAACAAGTACAGGACAACTAGCAGCATCTGTTACCACCTGCCACCTTGGCCACCCAAATACCATATGCATCTTTCTTTTCACAAGCCCCTGCAACTTAGGGTATCCTCACAAGAGTGTTATCCAAAGCCCAGCAAGTGTTGGATCTCTGATTGATGGGCACTTATCTCTAATGGATACAAATATGGCTTCTCATTGTGTCCAGTCATCGGCCCCTACAGCAGCATACCTGGGGGCACCGAAAAAATAAGGTAATCACAACAGAAAAATCTCCCATTTGGACCAAAGATCATGGAAAGCAGTGCAATCTTGGAAGTTATCCCATTCTGGGCAGGAATAATGATGACTCTCTTCTTCTCAGTAGTGTGAGTTCCAAGGTCATCCCAACTGCAAGTGCCTCCCAGTGGTCCTTCCTGGTTCACTATCCTGTATGGCTCATCTGAGGTGGTCATTGGAGAAGGTGTGCTTTTTGGATCTGCTCAGCTTTTTTTTTTTTTTTTTTTTTTTGAGACAGAGTCTCTCTGTGTCACCCAGGCTGGAGTGCAGTGATACGATCTCAGGTCACTGCAACCTCCGCCTCCCGGGTTCAAGTGATTCTCCTGTCTCAGCCTCCTGAGTAGCTGGGATTACAGGCACCCGCCACCATGCCTGGCTAATTTTTGTACTGTTAGTAGAGACAGGGTTTCCCCATGTTGGCCAGCCTGGTCTTAAACTCCTGACCTCAGGTGATCCACCCACCTTGGCCTCACAAAGTGCTGAAATTACAGGCATGAGACACCACACCCAGCCGTGCCCAGACTTTGTAGGCTGCCTTTTGCTGGTCCTGTTTGATGGCCAAAAGAATGCTTTGGGGTTTTTTATTGTTGTTGTTTTCTTAGTAATATAATTTTGTTAAACACCTAGTGGTCTTCCAGTTTATTTGCTTCAGGTAAGTTCCATGTGTCAATATCACAGACACAAACCTTGTGGAGGCAGAGTTTTTAAGGCTGATGATAGGGACTTTTACTTAATACCTCTGGGCTCAGCCTAGCCCCTCCTCTCAGGTTTCAGACGGACTCTCTTAAAATCACTGAAACAAGGAGCTGGGGTGGGGAGACAGCTCTCTTCATCTAAGCTATGCCACTGAGTTGGCTCCCATTGTCTGGCAGAGAACCTTAACTACAGGTGCTGGGAAAAGCTCAGAGGCCCTGTTTTTGTCTTCTGATAAGTCTGACTCTTTGCAGTCTTTATTTAGAATTGCTTCAATCTGCAGTACAAAAGCAACTAGATTTGTCAATTTCATAAGGCCCAAATAACTGACTGTTTAGTGTAACAATTAGGAATACACACTTTGGGGCCAGATTGCTTAGTAAAAACCAGGTTTCTCACTTACTACTTGTGCAATTGCCAAGTTCCTTAGCCTATCTTGTCCTCATCTACAAAATGATGGTTAAAAAGAGTATGTATTTTGTTTTGTTTTTTGAAGAGTAAGTTGCTTAAAATACATAAAGCGCTAGAACAGTGTCTGATCCATAGTAAGCATCATCCATGTGTAGTTAGCATTAACTTCCTAACGTAATATTGCAAGACTCTGTTACTTGTATTGTAGGATGCAGTCTGATACTAGACTCATTAGCTCACACCTGAGTTTATTTCTTTTGTAGACTCTGCTGAAGCATCAAGAAGTAACCACAGTGCAATCAAGTTAGAACTCAGAATTCAAAAGCTAACTCAGAACTGCACAACTTCATGGAAACTGAACAACTGGCTCCTGATTGTTGACTGGATAAACAATGAAATGAAGGCAGAAATAAAGATGTTTTTCAAAACCAACGAGAATGAAGACACAACATACCAGAATCTCAGGGACACATTTAAAGCAGTCTCTAGAGGAAAATATATAGCAATAAGTGCCCACATGAGAAGCAAGTAGAGATTAAAATTGAAACCCTATCATCAAAATTGAAAGAGCTAGAGGAGCAAGATCAAAAACTCTCAAAACCTAGCAGAAGACAAGAAATAGCTAAGATCAGAGCAGAACTGAAGGAGACAGAGACACAAAAAACCCTTCAAAAAAATCAATAAATCCAGGAGCTGGCTTTTTGAAAAGATCAACAAAATAGACAGACCACTAGCCAGATTAATAAAAAAGAAAAGAGAGAATAACCAAATGGATGCAATAAAAAATGACAAAGGGGATATCACTACAGATTCCACAGAAATTCAAACCATCATCAGAGATTATTACAAACAACTCTATGCACATAAATTAGTAAACCTGGAAGAAATGGATAAATTCCTGAACACTTGCCTCCTCCCAATCCTAAACCAGGAAGAAGCCAAAACCCCAAACAGACCCATAACAAGGTCTGAAGTTGAGGCAGCAATTAAGAGCCTACCATCCAAAAAAAGCCCAGGTCCAGACGGGTTCACAGCCGAATTCTACCAGACATACAAAGACAAGCTGGTAACATTCCTTCTGAAACTATTCCAAACAATCTAAAAGAGGGAATCCTTCCCAAATCATTTTATGAGACCAACATCATCCTGATACCAAAACCCGGCAGAGACTCAACAAGAAAAGAAAATTTCAGGCCAATATCCATGATGAACATAGATGCAAAAATCTTCAATAAAATACTGGCAAGCCGATTGCAACAGCACATTAAAAAGCTTATCCACCATGATCAAGTAGGCTTCATCCCAGGGATGCAAGGCTGGTTCAACACATGCAAGTCTATAAACATAATTTACCACATAAACACAACCAAAGACAAAAACCACATGATTATCTCAATTGATGCAGAGAAGGCCTTTGGCAAAATTCAACAGCCCTTTATGTGAAAAACCCTCAATAAACTAGGTATTGACGGAACGTATCTGAAAATAATAAAAGCTATTTATGACAAACCAACAGCCAATATCATATTGAATGGGCAAAAACTGGAAGCATTCCCTTTGAAATCTGGAACTAGGCAAGGATGCCCACTCTCACCACTCCTATTCAATATAGTACTGGAAGTTCTAGCCAGAGCAATCAGGAAAGAAAAAGAAATAAAGAGTATTCAAATAGGAAAGGAGGAAGTCAAATTGTCTCTATTTGCAGATGACATGATTGTATATCTAGAAGACCCCATCGTCTCAGCCCAAAGTCTCCTGAAACTGATAAGCAACTTCAGCAAAGTCTCAGGATAGAAAATCAATGTGCAAAAATCACATGCATTCCTAGACACCAATAACAGACTTAAATAGAGCCAAATCAAGAATGAACTGCCATTGACAATTGCCACAAAGAGAATAAAATGCCTAGGAATACAACTAACAAGGAATGTAAAGGACCTCTTCAAGGAGAACTACAAGCCACTGCTCAACAAAATAAGAGAGGACACAAACAGATGGAGAAACATTCCATGTTCATGGTTAGGAAGAATCAATATCGTGAAAATGGCCATACTGCCCAAAATAATTTACAGATTCAACGCTATCCCCATCAAGCTACCAATGACCTTCTTCACAGAACTGGAAAAAACCACCTTAAACTTCATATGGAACCAAAAGAGAGCCAGCATAGCCAAGTCAATTCTAAGCAAGAAGAACAAAGTGGGAGGCTTCTCACTGCCGGACTTCAAACTATACTACAAGGCTACAGTAATCAAAACAGCCTGGTACTGGTACCAAAACAGACATATAGACCAATGGAACAGAACAGAGGCCTCAGAGGCAACACAACATATCTACAGCCATCTGATCTTTGACAAACCTGACAAAAACAAGCAATGGGGAAAGGATTCCCTGTTTAATAAATGGTGTTGGGAAAACTGGCTAGCCATGTGCAGAAAGCAGAAACTGGACCCCTGCCTGACACCTTACACTAAAATTAACTCCAGATGGATTAAAGACTTAAACATAAAACCTAACACCATAAAAATTCTAGAAGAAAATCTAGGCAAAACCATTCAGGACATAGGTGTAGGCAAGGACTTCATGACCAAAACACCAAAAGCATTGGCAACAAAAGCCAAAATAGACAAATGGGGCCTAATCAAACTCCACAGCTCCTGCACAGCAAAAGAAACAGTCATTAGAGTGAATCGGCAACCAACAGAATGGGAAAAAATTTTTGCAGTCTACCCATCTGACAAAGGGCTGATATCCAGAATTTACAAAGAACTAAAACAGATTTACAAGAAAAAAACAAACAAGCCCATTCAAAAGTGGGCAAAAGATATGAACTGATACTTTACAAAAGAAGACATACATGAGGCCAACAAATATATGAAGAAATGCTCATCATCACTGGTCATCAGAGATATGCAAATCAAAACTACACTGAGATACCATCTCACTCCAGTTAGAATGGCGATCATTAAAAAATCTGGAGACAACAGATGCTGGAGAGGATGTGGAGAAATAGGAACACTTTTACACTGTTGGTGGGAGTGTAAATTAGTTCAACCATTGTGGAAGACAGTGTGGCGATTCCTCAAGGAACTAGAAATAGAAATTCCATTTGACCCAGCAATCCCATTACTGGGTACATATCCAAAGGATTATAAATCGTTCTATTATAAGGACACGTGCACCTGAATGTTCATTGCAGCACTGTTTACAATAGCAAAGACGTGGAACCAACCCAAATGCCCATCGATGATAGACTGGACAGGGAAAATGTGGCACATATACACCATGGAATATTATGCAGCCATCAAAAACGATGAGTTTGTGTCCTTTGTAGGGACGTGGATGAACCTGGAAACCATCATTCTCAGCAAACTGACACAGGAGCAGAAGATCAAACACCGCATGTTCTCACCCATAGGCGGGTGTTGAACAATGAGAGAACACATGGACACAGGGAGGGGAGCACTACACACTTGGGTCTGTGGGGGGACATAGGGGAGGGACAGTCGGGGGTGGGGAGTTGGGGAGAGATAGCATGGGGAGAGATGCCAGATATAGGTGATGGGGAGGAAGGCAGCAAATCACACTGCCACGTGTGTATGTATGCAAAAATCTTGCATGTTCTTCACATGTACCCCAAAACCTAAAATGCAATAAAATAAATTTAAAAAAAGAGGTAACCAACATAAGACATCTTAAGTTGTTTTTACAGTTTTCCCTGATGCTATGACCATAGCATGTGATCTTCTTTCCAAGTGATCCTAGTAATGGTTTCATCATATGTTGTGCCACAGCATAATGAGCGTTGCTAGTTTTTTGGCTTTTATTACCTGTACCCACAGCACCAATCTTTAAGATTTTGTCATGGCCAACACTCCACTTTCAGGCATCAAATTATTTATTCATTCGTGTTTATATTTGTTCATAACAGAGATCCAAAGTGTAAGCATGATGAGTTTTCATTTCTTTTTGCATGAAAGTCTGGATTGAGGTAGTTTGGGGACAGCGTAATGATTCTGCAGTCAGACCTGAGACACTGGTTGCCTCCAGTGTTCCATGCTGCCATCACTATGAGGCTTTCTTATTCTCACTGCTCAGGATGAAGAGCCAGCCATCACATCTACATCCAATAAGTAGAAAGGAGAAGGAGAAAAAGGATGTGTTCCGGAAGTTGATCACACACACCTACATAACCAAAACTTGTCACCAGGCCACACCTAGCAATGGAGTTTGGGAAATGAGGCCTTGATTCAGTGTCAGTGTGCCAAACCAAAGCTCAACTTTCTGTGATCACTGGAGAGAATGAGAACGGGCCCTAGAGAGACAACCAGAAGCCTCTCCCATTCACTGAAAATGGTTGTTTCTCTAGTTTAACATAATGTTGGTTGAAAGGAATGCACAGCATGTAACCTATTCAATCTCTACTTCTTTCTCTACCACAAAAAAGTAAAATCAGTGGGTGCGTATGTATTCAATAAAAAATAAAACGAAACTCAGTAGCTTATATCAAATGAAAATTCTATCCTGGACTAGTTTTTATTTATTTCGTAAAATATAGGAATTCTATTTCCTAGAATTAGAATTAACTTTCATTTGTAGTTTCTAAAAATGATGATCAAAATATTTACATATGTGTAACATGATTGGTATAGGCTTGTCTGATCTATAGAGCACTTATTTTAACCTATGAAAACACCTATGTTAACCCTTACATGCTTCCTCAACTTCTATAAGGCAAAGTTATATTTTTAGACAGTATAATGACCAAACTATTTGAGCTGAAATGAAAGACATGATTTTCTATCATATTTGAACATAGAAAATATGAAAGGCTGAATATCTTCCATTAAAATATTTATCAGTCTTTCTTCATAAAGCAAAGAGGGAATTGAATAAGCAAAAAACCAATATTAGGGGATTTATAGCTGACACAAAGCTTCAACCTTAGAAAAAATTGCCAGTAAGCTAAAGAAGAATAAGCAATATATACATGCTTTGTTTTTCCTCATCAAACAACATTGCTGTATCTGTGCCTAAGTTTTATTTTATTTTTTTGGTTGGTTGGTTTTGTTTGGTTTTGTTTTGGGTGATGTTCAACATTTAGTGTGCTGATGGGAATTTTAATGAATGTAAAACAAAAGCACTGGTACCAAGCCGAGCCCAGCGGATGAATCAGGTAGGCGTGTATATTCATAGCACTGATTACTGACAATTTTCTTGTGTCACTGTGTCCCAAATGTTGGTCAATCAGACATACTGCCAGAGAGGCATATTTTTTAAAAATTCCTGGACACCTAAAAAATACATATATAGACACATATTTCAGGGCTAGAGATTAAGCAAATTTTACAAGATCACTAAGCAAGTCTGAGAACAAACATTCTGCAGAGTGCTCTGTTTCAGATGCAAAAGAAGTGGAAGCAGGAACCAGCCAGAGAAAGCATCTGCTCTGGACAGCAACTCTGACACACGTCACTTGAGATAAAGTGCTTTCCTGCAGCCATGAGGAATTAACCATATCCTTTTGCAGTCAGCCCGGTTCACAAACAGAGTAACAGCTAATTTAGTTTTTCCCTTCATCTTTAGCATACTAATGTGGGCAACAGGTGTTCAGAATTTATTAGCATAACACATTTTACAACAACAAAAAAATCATCTAAGTTCCTACAGGTCAGAAAAGGAACACGATTCTATTGAAATGATTCCTACTTAGTTATGTCCTTCTGTACTTATTCTTAACTTTGTCCAGAAAGGATTTGAGCCAACTTACTGAAACTTTTGCTTTAACTCACAGCCCTTACCACTATCTAAGGATGATTTAGTTACCTCAGTAACCCTTTCAAGGTGTGTTTTGCAAAGTCTAAAACTGGTATGTAATCTCCTCAGCCTCTAACTTAAAATCCTTCAAAGACTCCTCACCCTCCATCGTCAATGCCTTTAATATGTTGTACACACTTTCTGGCTTCACCTTTTCCTGATGCCAAAATTTCACGTTTGCCCTGGCAGTATATGACTTGGCCAGGAAAAAAAAAAGTAATTAAATAAAATATTTTCAAAATTATTTTATTGGAAAGAAAGCAGGTCCACATGAAAATGAGGTGTCAGTGATGACCAAATGGGCTTTTTAAGGTACTGGCAATTGTGCACTGTTTTGGTACTCTTTTTGTGTCTTTAAGTATTTTTGATGATTTTTAGAACCATTAGTGTTTTTTAATTTGCAAGTCATTTTTAGTTGGTTTTATACTGCCATATCGCAAAAACTTGGAATAATGTGTATGTCTACCAAATGGTAGTTTGCTCAGATGTAGGTTACAATGGCACACACGGGATAATCTCATTCTACAGAAGAAAAAATTCAGTAATATGTAAGAATATATGGAAACTGTATAAAAGAATATGGAAAATATTCAGCAAGATATTAACAGCAGTTATCCTTGAATGAGTGGGATTGTAGCATTCTCCGTGTTTGCCTTATTGTTTGGGATTTTCTTCTTTTCTGCAGTAATAATTTTCTTCCTTTTTTAAAAAATTAAGGAATGGGTAGTAGAAAAAGACAGTGATGAAAGTATCTACTTTTTAATGAGTGAAGGCTTACGGTGTGTAAGTCACTTTGGCAAGTTTTAGTTTTAATTGTGTGTTTTAATCCTTAACACTTCTAGGAGGCAGATACCATGAACGGCATTTTATACATGCAAAAGTAAAAACTTAGAGATGCTGCTGGGCACGATGGCTCATGCCTGTAATCCCAGTACTTTGGGAAGCCAAATTGGGTGAATCAGGAGGTCAGAAGTTCAAGACCAGCCTGGCCAATATGGTAAAACCTTGTCTCTACTAAAAATACAAAAAATTAGCTGGGCATGGGCACCTGTAATCCCAGCTACTAGGGAGGCTGAGGCAGGAGAGTCACTTGAATCCAGGAGGCAGAGGTTGCAGTGAGCCGAGATTGCGCCACTGCACTCCAGCCTAGGAAACTGTGCAAGACATCATCTTAAAAAAAAAAAAAATTAGAGATGTTAAGTAATGTTCAAGGCCACATTGTGCCTGGATCCAGACATGGGATTTGAACACAGACTTGCCAGACTACTAAGAAGTCGTTACACTACTTCTTTGCTACTGGTAGATAGTTAAGCTATGCTTCCATTACAAATAGCACAAAGAAGAAATAAATGGCAATGCAATTAATCCAAATTTAAAAAATAAATTTAAAAAAGCACTTAACAAATCAAAATGCTTAAAGCCATGTGAGAGACTATTTCTCCTTTTTTTTTGTTTTGTTTTGTTTTTGAGACAGAGTCTTGCCCTGTCACCCCGGCTGGAGTGCAAATGGTGCTACCTTGGCTCACTGCAACCTCCACCTCCCAGGTTCAAGCAATCCTCCTGCCTCAGCCTCCCTAGTAGCTGGGATTACAGGTGCCCGCCACCACACCCAGCTAATTTTTGTATTTTTAGTAGAGACAGGGTTTCACCATGTTGGCCAGGTTCACCAAAGTCCAGGTAACAGATACTGCACTAGAGTTTATCCGAGTGGCCTAATGTAATCACAGAGTCCCTAAATGGAAGAGGAAGGCAAAAGAGGACATCAGGGCTTTAGAAGGGGCCACAGTCTAAGGAATGTGGGCAGCCTCTAGCAGCTGGAAAAGTCCAGGTAACAGATAATTGCACTAGAGCAGACACATTTTTTGGAGAGAGGAGACACATTATTCTCCCTACCACAGATGACTTAGCAGAGTACAGTATATGCAAAAGGCAAGAGCAATAATAATGGGGAAGAATGAATGACTGCCTGGATGGAGCCTGGCTGTGGCACAAGTGCAGAGAGAGTCCTTGGAGGATCATCAGCTGCAAATGGACGGTGAGAGCAGGAACCAGAAAGAGAGGCTGTGAAGCAGAGAGTAGGTGGTCTACGGCTATACATGAGCAGTTCATATGAAACCCCACCCCATCCTCTACAGGGTTCTCAGAGTTAAGAAAGGATAGACCCACTGTCTCTTAGCATTTGGCAATTAATCCAATGGATCTGTGGACAAAACTGGAAATTAATCTTATCAAGAACATAAATATTGGTGTCTTCTAGACTACTTTTTGGTTCTACATATACAACTCTCTAAGTTCTCTATTATTCAAGAAAGTAGGGGCTTAGAGACTTGATATGTAGAATTACTAAAATGACATAAAGGTTGTCTTTGCTGGGTGATAAATCATAGACATTATTCTTTAATAAACATCTCCAGGGTTGAAAAACATATGGCTTAAAGCAGCTCATCAGTAATGATGTGCTAAATGACTGAATGAGGAAATCTCAGGTGGCAGATTTGGCAGAGTAGACAGATTGTTCTTGCATGATTTTTTTTAAAAATGATAAAATTATACTTTTATAAAGACCAAAATACATTTCATTCATTGCTTTAAACTAAACTTTTTTGGGAAACCTACCTTTACAAATTCTATTTATCTTAAGAGTGCATTTCAAATGCATCTGTAAATACATACTGACTAACTAGTGGGTGTTTATTTTTAAGTTCCAGGGTATACGTGCAGGATATGCAGGTTTGTTACATAGTAAGCATGTGCCATAGTGGTTTGCTGCACTTATCAACCCATTACCTAGGTATCAAGCCCAGCATGCATTCATGATTTTTCTCCAAACCCACCTCCACCCCCAACAAGCCCCAGTGTGTGTTGTTCCCCTCCCTCTGTCCATGTGTTCTCATTGTTCAGCTCCCACTTGTAAGTGAGAACATGCAGTGTTTGGTTTTCTGTTCCTGTGTTAGATTGCTGAGGCTAATGGCTTCCAGCTCCATCCATGTTCCTGCAAAGGACATAATCTCATTCCTATATTTGAGGTGTGGGCATTTTTTAAAGTCAGCATTTGTATTAGCTGCTTAATCTATAAAATCAACTGGAAAATATCAGTCATAATACACACAAAAATTATAATTATAATCAAAATCATGAGAAATTACAAACAACATTATTACTTCTTATTATAATGAAACACTGAAGTTAAGATTTGGAAGAAGCTCCATAAATATTTTTGTGGGGCTAAATTTTTCTTCCCAGTGTTAAAAGAACTTAGTCTCTTAGTCCAGTTTGTATTGCTGTAACAGATATTGGAGACTGGAATTCATAAAAAAAAAAAAAAAAAAAAAGTTTATTTGGTTCACAATTCTGGTGGCTAAAAAGTCCAAACTTGGGCAGCTGCATTTGGTAAGGGCCTCCTGCTGCTTCCACTCATGGCAGAAAGCAGAATGGGAGCAGCTGTGTGGAAGGAGATCCCATAGTAAGTGAAGGAAACAAAAGAAAGCAACTGAGGATGCTAGACACTTTTTAATAATGCAGTCTCTTGAGAGCAAGAATTCACCCCATGGGAAGCCATTAATGTACACACGAGGGATCCACCCCCATGACCTAAACACCTTTACTAGGCCTCACATTTCAACACTGCCACATTGAGAATCCCATTTTGACATGAGTTTGGGTAGGAACAAACCATATCCAAACCAAAGCACCCAGTTTTCTACATTTAGATTTAAATATATGGCCTTAACTCAACCCAACCCAACAAAACTGCCTAGTAGTCAGCTGTAGGGTATCTCATTGGAAAACATGCAAATTAACATATCAAGTATTTCTATATAAAATGGAAAATGTTAAAAATAATTTGCTGTCTTAAGAATTTTGGATATTGTTTTTATTCATATATTACCTACTATTTTCATGTTAAAGATATATTTATTTGTTGAATAAATTTGTTTGGGGCCCACTTGCGGTAGAATTTAGAACTATAAAGAAGCCACACTTCCTGCCTTTTGCTATGTGTCAGGAGGTGGGGGTAACCAGATGTGGTACTTAGAGAAAGGCAGGCTAGGGAGGTGGATGGAGATTGTGCAGCAGATGCAATGGGGGTTGACCACAGACGTGCAGCTGGCCATAAACCTCCAAGTCACAGGCAGGCGAAATTGTGCCACCAGTGGTAAGGCAGAGGCCTCAGAGGAAAGTGTAGGAGTCAGAAAAGAGAGAGGTGGGGTCAGTGATGACTCAGAGGCACAGTATCATGTGGATCAAGAGCAAGAGCTTTAGACTGAAGCAGACTCAGTTGGTTTGAAATGTCTGCCAAGTCAGGTTATCTCTCTCAGCTTTAGTGTCCTATTCTTTTAAAAAAAGGACATTGATAAGAATTCCTCATAGATTTATTGCAAGGAAAAATGATATAATATATGTACAGCACTTGGCGCAAGGCCTGGCACTGAGCAAATCTTGAAAGACAATTGGCTGCTTTTTAAAAACTATTTTAATATAGAAGGAGGAGGAGGGAAAAAAGACAGAGAGGAGGAAGTGAAGGAAGGAGAGCAGAGGAGAGAAGGGGGAATGGGAGGAGATCCAGGAGACTGTTGGTTGTCATCCAGGAGATATGCCCCTGAATAGCTCAGGGTTCCTGAGCAAAGCTCAGCACATTAGCAAAGAGTAAACCAGGGAGGAAAGAGAATATGCCAAGCCTCATACAGAGACTTGAGTTGATACTGAGAGGGAAAGCAAGGACACCACATCCATTTAAAGCTCTGAAATAAATCATGCTGCAAAATGCCTGGGAAACCTCCAACACACCCTGGAGCCTGAAGCACAAGTAGGCAGTCATCAAGGGGAATTCAGAGAATAACTCACGAACTCAGGAGCACCATACCCTTCATCCAGCAGACGGACAGTCCGGGGGATTGTGGAATATTGTCCTCAGTCTGTTCTGGGAATCTGAATGAGAACCACTTTGCAGAGGAGTAATCACTGAGAAAAGGGAAATAACAGCTCTGGGAAAATTAGATAATATCTTGAGGCAGTCCAGTAGAATGTGAAAAAGACAAACACACAAACAAAAACTGTGTGCAGTGGTATGCAAGCTGTAAGAGAAACGTATACCTGATATCTAGGGAGCCTAGAGAGGATCATGATAAGCTCTGCTTAGGTGGAGACAGGACAGGCTTGGGAGACTGTCGAACTCTGAAGCCAGACTTGGGAGGGTAAGTTCACCAGGATAAGAGTAGAAGGAAGGTACATTCTACATCTGCTTTGTGATGATAAATCAGTTTTTAAAAATATCTTGTTCACTGTGTAAGGGGTCACAAGAATTACATGATCTTACATATATTTATACAAGTATCAACTTACTGTATACAGAATACTTGCATGTTTTCTTTAGTTTTTATGATAGGACAGGAAGATAGGTCTGGTCGTCCCTGATTTTGCAAAACGAGGACAGAGTCTCAGAGGATGTTGAGCTGCATGCCCAGTCTTGCCGCGCTTTGACTGAAACCAGCTGCCTCAGTATTCATTCACATTCAGCAAACATGCACTGAGTTCCTACTCTACTGCCAGGCGTTCTGCTAGATGCTGAGAATACAAAGACAATGCTCAAATGAATTCACAGAAAGGAGGGGGAAACAAATATATAAATCTAATTAAAATACAACGAAGTAAAACCTATTATATGGATGTGCATGTGATTTGCTACTGAGAATCTGCACAGATGAGCATAGGAAGAGCTCCACAGAACAGGTGCCACTGAACTGCATCTAGAAGGATGAGAAGGTGTTTAGGGGGTGGAAAAGAGGAAGGCTGTTCCAGGCAGGAACACTGCACGTGCAAAGCCAGAGAAACACAAGAGAGCATTACGCGAGGCCAAACTGTGAGAAGTTCAGGGACGATGGTCCTGGGTTGCTGATGAAAGACCTAGGAGCCAGATCAAAAACAGTCTTTGTAGGCTGTGCTCCGAAGTTTGAATTTTCATGCTGTAAGTGGCTGGGATCCACTGGAGGATTTTAATTGTGTGAGTGACAAGATCAGATTTGTTATTCAGAAAGCACACTCTGGCACAGTTCAGTGGGTGGAATGGAAAGTGGTTACCCTGGAGACAGGCAGACCCATTAGGAAGCTATGACAATAATCCAGGAGAGAGAAAATGAGGATAGTGGTTGGAAGAATGGGCAGATTCAATGACTTTCTAAAAGTAAAACTGATGGTCAGGAGAGATTCATTGGGTATAAATGCTGAACAAAAGGAAGAATCAACAATGATGACAGATTTCTGGCGGGGATTTCTAGGTGGATAAGAGAATCATTAATCAAGATGTAGCATACCAAAGGGGTAGCAGGTTTGGAGCAGAATATTATGAATACATATGGGACAAGTTGAATTTTAGGTGTCTCTGGAACCTCAAGGTGAGGACATTATTCACAGTTAATATATTTTGAATTCAGAAGAAAGGTTATGACTAAAGTTATAAATTTAAGAATAACCATCAAATAGTTTGTTGTTGAGGTTTTGGCAATCTCCAAAACTACAAGATCTGGGTACCACTGCTTCTACTCAATTCATTTGCACCATCTCTGAAGTATGTACTAGCTCAAGCTTTGTTCTAAAGTACAAATTAGCATAGCAGCTCAGTAAACAATGTCTCTGAGCTTCTGGAAAGAAAGATGTTCAGTCACCATAAGGCTCAGAATTAATGAAAAGTCAAAGAAATAATAGCTCTATTCTCTAGTTGCTTTTGAACCTCAAATCACTCTTTGGCAACAAGGTAAGAATTTACAGAAACTGCTGAAAAGAACTTCTGGTAAATAGGACGCAAAAAGAGTTTGTTTTTAATATTTGTTTTAAACCATATATGAGGTTGTGTTTTGGAACTGCTAGTTCACATACTTGACCTGAATTCCTTTCCTAATTGGAAAGTCAATTTTGATTTTGATTATAGGATATAATTTCTTGACAAAAATCTTTTTTTTTTTTAAATTTGGTGCTTCTGCTTATACTTCTTTTTTTTTAAAGATCAAATTGCAAGAATCAGATGATACTGCCTATATTTTAATTAGAAGACATTTGTTAGAGGAGAGATATTTTGCTTACACATGGACAAACATCAGCAACATCAATGTAAAAACACATAAATGAAAATAGTTTTTTCTTTCAGATTAAGTAGAGATGACCATGATATTACAGCAGAGCTTTGCTAGGGCATCATTGTAATGCTTAGCAAAAACACTAAAGGTCGATTCTTTGTCTCCAAATTATGATATACAGGAAACAATCACTATCATTTCATTTTCTCTTCCTATTCTTATGCATCCTAATTTGAGTCACTGTGGAAAGAATAGGGGACCCATTTGACATGGCATATGCTTGTGACATATGGGTCCCCTACTCTTTCCACAGTGAAAATTTAATTTTCACTTAAATTAGGTGAGTTTGATATTCATGCCATGTTCACTAGCATGAATATCAAACTTACTGGTAGTATATAAGCAGAAGGATGATTATAACAGGTGCTTTACATATTTAATCTTCTCACAGTTTTTACAGTAATTCTATTCTGGGGATTCAATGAACTAATAAATTTAAAACTGTTAAAACAAAGTAATAGTAAACCATTAAATCAGTAACTATTGCATGATAAATATTCCATAAATATTTAGTATCACTGCTAATAAGATATGTCTCTTTTTTTTTTTCCTGAGGAATCCCATCATCAGGTATGCTAAATGCTTACCCAAAGTGATATAGCTAGTAGGGGATGGGTCCAGGTTTGCAACCTAACTTTGCTTGCCTCAAGAGCTTATGCTCTTTTCATTATTCTATGCTGCCACTTAGTGACTAGTAACTTTAGTCTCTACTGAAAGCAAACTGTATATTATCAGGTAGGGACAACTGAATTAAATATTCAAAACCCATTATTTCTATCCCTTGATAGCTGCTCCCAAGTAATCTTTCAATTGACCTATGTGATTGTTTTCTTATTTGGAAAATAGAGATGTCATTACCTACTTTTCTTTGCCAATATCCTATTCAAATACTCAGTATAGTATATTATCATTTCTATATTATAAATTTCATCTATTATCTCATTTGATTTTCAAAATAGAACAAATATGACCTAATGAAAAGCACATTGAATTTCTATTTCCATGAATGTGAAGACATTGCTTAAGCTAATGAAATTCTTTGAGTCTCAGTTTAGTGAACTATGAAACCAGATGGTAAAACTAGGTATGCTCTCTGACTCTTTTAACAATCTTGCTTTTTGTATAAAAAAATTTAAAATATATTTATTAATTTGTTAAAACATTAACCTATTACATGTACTGTAACTAATGTATTCCTTCAATAATCTTAGAAAATAGAAATAAGGTTGCATAGGGACTATTCTAAATTTTAAGTGTGATAAGGGCCCAAAGAAAACAAATAATTTCTTCCAAGGATGCCTGGCAAACAAATGATGAAATCTTAGGTCTCAGGTCTTTGATTTCTAACATAAGTTTCTTTTCATTTTACCAAAGTACACATTATTCTGATGGGCAAAGACATATTAATGATCTTGATGTGAGTAATAACCTAACTAATCAGACGTTTTCTTTTGCCTTTAGGTAGATTGATAAACTTCAAGGCAATTAGCATTTATAATTGTGAAACTGAGAGCTAAGTGGCTTTGGTGACCTGCCAAAAGAAAACAGTTGGCATAAGCTTTGTGAGTTAGCCTTCATCAGTAAGCTTCACTTTAACCCAGTAAGGTCCACCCTGCCTGTCCCTGAATTGCCCTCTTGGGGCAAGTACCAAGTGTCACATTTCTTTTGAAATGGCTGGCACTGCTGTGGTATCAGTTATCACACAATATTTCAAAAAGCAATTGTGTTCCTGAGATGTAAGGCATTGTCATCCACTTGGAAAAAATGGAGTATAATGTTAAGCATCTGGCAGTTTCTATCATGGCTGTAATTAATAGAAAGATCCAGAAGTCACCTGAACTGTCTCTGAGTACTGTGTAAATGTCGCTCAATATTTAAATGGCATGAGAAGTCATAAAACCTCAGGTTTCACAAAAGCAGGGCCTCAACTATCAAAGCTGTCAGGTCTTCAGAGATTGTCCAGTTTAATGACCTTATTTTATAATAGAAGAAATTTCCCACCATTTGTGTGAGCAGAGGAAGAAGGACTTGGAGTGAGCATCTTCATTAGTTATTTTGTTGTAGGGAACTACAGAAGTAAACAGATACTTGATGAACAGCGACCGCAGGGGAGGCACCATTCATTTGCTAAATGCACGTTGATGTTTTTCCGTAATAATCCAAACTATTCAGGCTTTACTTCATATGTAAGTATCCCAGCCTTTAAAACGTTGGAAAGCAAAACAGTTAATATTAATAAAATGCAGCATCCCTGCCTTTCCTTTATTGCTTTAACCACATCCTGGTCAGATGCAATTGTTCACTGGCTCCTCTGATTCATCCTTCACACTGTCATCACTGACTATAACCTTCCAAAAGCACCATTTTTCTTCCAAAAACAGTCTCAACAAGGCAACCTGTGTTTCTCTCATCACGTTTTCTCCCCTCTCTTCATCCTGACAATCCATTTTCCCCAGTGGCTCTACAGTACGATCACCAGTTTTGTTTTTGTTTTGGATAGTGACAA
Organism: Sapajus apella; assembly: GCF_009761245.1. Lineage (NCBI taxonomy): Eukaryota > Metazoa > Chordata > Mammalia > Primates > Cebidae > Sapajus > Sapajus apella. Next base: position 26,562,537 of record NW_022436949.1, on the reverse strand, counting down.
GGCTGAAAAAGCTTTTGGAGAAATTAATGAGCTCTCTTTTGGGTCTGTTTCAATAGGAGAACGATACTAATTTTAGAGAACAAAATGGTACAATCATCAAAGTTATGCCATGGAAGCTTCTCTATGCCACGCCTATCCTCAGTTCCTAAGCCTTCTCTGTCCAGCCATACCTAATCAGACCTGCTTGCACCCTGTTCCCACAGTGATCCTCCATTTATAGCTCCAGTTGGGTAGAAAATGATGGGGGGCATCCTAGCTGGTCCAGGGAGTCAGTTTTCCAGAATGAAGATGAAGAAAGTGTCGCTGATGTCAGTTCCTAAGAAGGACCTGAAGCTATTTGGTGTGGCAAGAAAAATAGGATTTTCTTGATTGACCTGTTGAATAAGTCTTATCACTCTGTACTCTGAATGTACATAGCCAGAACAGAAGTCCTTTCTCAGGCCCAAGACAAACTGGCAGGATTCCTCCCACTTCCCTGCCCCACTCTTCAGACAGCATCATACTTTTTGTGGCCTTTCTCTTTCAAGACTGCCCTTAATGTTCAGTATAACCCGAGCCCACTTGGACAAAAACATGGCTTAGAAGGCACTCAGGGGGTTGCTATCCTGAATCCAGAGTCTTTCAGGGAGAAAGCAGGCTGCAAAACTTAATAAAGAAAGAGTTATTTGACGTAATTTAAGAGATAGAATTTATACTTGCGAGGACGGAAGAGAAAATATGAGCTTTTTAGGGATAGCATAAAACATTGGCAGAAAACGTCTTGTTCTCTTGTTAATGAATTAATAAGGAAATAATCACAAGTAGACCCTAGACCCAACTGACCACATCATAATTCACTCATTTGTACATGATGAATAAATGTCCTGTTTTATGATTGAGACATTCCCAAAAGTAGCATTATAGTACTAAAAATTTTTAAGTTATTCTTTCTATGCAAAGATAGTGCTAATGATCTACCAATAGCAGCCTGAAATGTTTTCAGTAGGAAGAAAACATTTGCAATCTAACAAATAAAAACATTTTAAAGGTGCTGACCTATAGCTATGAAGCAGGGAGCATATCACTCAAGTTTTAACCTCTTAGTTTAAGTTCTCAACTGTCATCCCTTACACAGCAATTCACGTATTGATATACTAAAAAAGGAATACACGGGTTTGATGAAATCTCAAAATGATTAGTAGTTGAGACCTCTCCAAGCACAGTTTTTGCCATGGAAATTCTTCAAAAAAAGTTACAATTGGGTGGATGCGGTGGCTCATGCCTATAATCCCAGCACTTTGGTAGGCTGAGGCAGGTGCATCACTTGAGGTCAGGAGTTCAAGACCAGCCTGGCCAACATGGAGAAACCCCATCTCTACTGAAAATACAAAAAATTAGCTGGGCGTGATGGCATATACCTGTAATCCCAGCTACTTGGGAGGCTGAGGCAGGAGAATCACTTGAACCCAGGAGGCAGAGGTTGCAGTGAGCCGAGATCACAACATTACACTCCAGCCTGGGCAACAAGAGTAAAACTTTGTCTCAATAAAAAAAAAAGTTACAATTTTGTAAGTGGTAAAACCAGATATTAAAGAAATACACACATGTACACAATGTGAAAAGGAAAAACAGTATAACAAATCTAAGTTTTAAGCTAAATATTTTCAAAAATAATTTTGCTCTTTCTAGATTGCCATCCTCTAGATAATAATGAGTTGAACAAATATGTACTGTAACATAAGCATAGGTGAAATATAGCTTATTGGTAAAATTTTAACATGTTGGAGAGGAACTCCTGCTTCAACAGCTGTAAAATCTGTATAAAATTAAATGAAATAAATAGCTATTAGATGGTTACAGAAGGAAACCAGTGCATCCAGGACTTAAGGATTCCAGATCCTGAATCCTTATGGAATGAGCCAAGATTCTAGAGAAGAGGGCGATACTTTGAGGTAAGCCCTATGAGCTTTTGAGGAACAGGCTGGTTTCTGGCACAGAACACAGAAACAAAACAGAAAACAGTGATAATGGGTTTGTAGTATTCTCCTTGCACTCCAGAGATAAAATCAAAGTTTTAATTGAGGAAATTGGAAAATATTTGTAACTGAAAGCCATTGGTGTGATGTAGAAAAAGTTGTGCTTAGAGGAGAAATTTTAAAGCCTTAAATACATGTGCTAGAAGATTGGGGAAAAGCTAATAAACAATTATCTAATCACCCAATTCAGCAATCTAGAAAACAGAACAAATTAAGCACAAATAAGGAGAAAGAAAGGAAATAACTTTATATATATACACACACACACACACACACACACACACACACATACATATATACATATATATTTATATATATATAGAGAGAGAGCACACACTCAGTACTTGATAAAATAAAAAATATTCAACTGGGAAAGTAAAAAAGCCAAAAGTTGTTTTTTGAAAACACCACTATAATTTATAATTCACCCACAGTACTGATCAAGAAAATGGTAAGAAGAAAAATATTAGGAACAAATTATTATCATTATTATTTTGAGATAGAGTCTCATTCTGTTGCCCAAGCTGAAGTGCCGTTGTATGATCTCAGCTCTCTGCAGCTTCCACCTCCCAGGCTAAAGCAATTTTCATGCCTCAGCCTCCTGAGTAGGGAGGGATTACAGACATACACCACCATACCCAGCTAATTTTTATATATTTTAGTAGAGAAGGGGTTTCTCCATGTTGGCCAGGCTGGTCTTGAACTCCTGGCCTCAAGTGATTGGCTTGCCTTGGCCTTCCAAAGTGCTGGAATTACAGGCCTGAGCCACACCTGGCTGGGCCAAATTATGAATATCAGGAATAAAAAGTAAACAGCGTTACTTACACACATTAAAATATAGTAAGAGTGAAGTATGAACAACTTTATATCAATTAATATTATAATTAGATAAATTTCTTTAAAAAAACAGCTTACCAAATTGATACAAATAAATATTTGTATTATTTGTATTAATTATTATGAAATTATTTGTATCAATTACTATTATCTGTGAAAGAGACTGAATTCAAAATTTAAAACCTTTCTTCAAAGAAAACTCCTGGCCCAGGTGCTTCAAAAGAGAATATTTCTAAGAAATTTAGGAAGAAATAATTTCAATTCTGTACAAACTATTTTAGTGTCTAGAAAAAGGGGAATATTTCTCAACTTGTTATGAAGCTGTTACAAATTTGCCTCCAACACCTGACAAAAACATAGAAAAGGAAAATTATGTATCGTCTCTCTTGTGAATACAGTCACATACATATGAACCAAAATAGTAGTAAATCAAACCCAACAATATGGAAAAGGGTTAATACATCCACAAAAAATTGGGTTGAAATCAGAATGCAAGTTGATTTATCCTTCAAAAATTAATCAGTATAATTAACTACATTAACATAATTAAGCATGCAGCCATTTTAATAAATGCAAAAAAAGAAAAGGAACTGTGTATTTGTGACTGAAACAAAACAGGAACAATCTCTTATCAAAACAAAATTAAAAAAAAATTTTAATGTAATAATATTTTCAAAGAAAACTTAGAGTATCATTGATGAAATATCAGAAAATTTTCTTCTAATATATGGATATCTGAGGAGGTAAGGATAGCCCCATCACAACTTCCAACTAATATTGTCATGGAAGTCCTGTCAATGCAATTAAGTGAAGAAAAATAAAATAAAATATACAGCATTCCTTTTTGCTCTGTGGTTTTGCTTTCCAAGGTTTCAGTTACTCATAGTCAACTGTTAGGTTGGTGGAAAAGTAAATGCGGTTTTTGCCATTACATTTAATGTCAAAATTACTTTTGCACCAACCTAATAGGTGAGTATAATACAATAAGGTATTTTGAGCTGAGTGCAGTGGCTCATGCCAGCACTTTGGGAGGCCAAGTTGGGTGGATCACGAGATCAGAAATCTGAGACCAGCCTGACCTACACGATGAAATTCTGTCTCTACCAAAAATACAAAAATTAGCTGGGCATGGAATCCCAGCTACTCAGGAGGCTGAGGCAGGAGAATTGCTTGAACCTGGGAGGTGGAAGTTGCAGTGAGCCGAGATGGTGCCACTGCACTCCAGCCTGGTGACAGAGCAAGACACTGGCTCAAAAAAAAAAAAAAAAAAAAAAAAGGTATTTTGAGAGAGAGAGAAACCTCATTGATTTTTATTACAGTATATCGTTACGATTGTTCTATTTTATCAGTTAGTGTTGTTAATCACTTACTGTGCCCAGTTTACAAACTAAACTCTAGCATAGGCATAAAGATAGAGGAAAAAGCATAGTATAAATAGGGATTGGTACTATGTGCAGTTTCAGGCTTCCCCAGGAGTCTTAGAATATATTCTCCGCAGATAAGGGGGTTCTATTTTAGAAGATTGCAGAGGAGACATGAGAGTGGACATAGAAGAATCCAAAAGACAAATATTAGAGTCTATAAATGAACTTATCAAAGTGAATGGAGACTAAGTTAATGTACAAAAATATGTTGTGCTTTTATAAAATACCAACAAATAAATAGAAAATAGCATTTTAAATTAATGCAATGTTATTTATAATCATATTAAAATTCTAAATATCTAGGATTATATCTAACAATAGTATAAAAGAAGGGAAACTGAAAAACATAGTATACTGTGTTCGTGAATTGGATGACTCACTAGGGTAGGCGGATCATTTCTCCACAAATTGACCTATATATTTCATGTACTCCTAATCAGAATCCCAACAGGTATTTTTATGGAGTTTCAGAAGTTGATTTAAATCAATCTGAAAATGTAAAAGGCTATTTCAGTTTTTAAAAACCAATATATGGGTAAATTAGTCATATCTAATTAGCAGAAAACTTGTAATCTAAAATAATTTCAAAGCATTAACCATTTAAACAAGAGGAAGTCCCTGAATAGATACACAAGAGACAATGACTTGATATGAATTCAGTTCATCTTGTTTCAGATGATGCATTAGTGGACAAAGAATTAAGTCTGTTCCACAGAAAGCATTTTAAAATTGAAAAGGACTTAAAAGGAAAAAGAAGTTAATCATAATGTCTACGAACATCTGGCTTCACTCTTGAAGTCGTTTCTGAAGCACTGTTTTGATAGAACTAGCTCATTGAGATACAGCCTAAAAGCGGAAGCAAGTAAGCAGTGAGAGATTATCAGGTGAAACGCAAGTGACTATATGAAACATGCACAGAGACTCTATCTTAATCAGAGGACTAAAGTATTCAGTATTTATAATAGAAGTCAGCTTTCGAGTTCTATTTCACATCATTATCTGCAGTTAATATGTCATGTTATTTATTTATTTATCTTATTTTTTTGAGACAGAATTTTGCTCTTGTCACCCAAGCTGGAGTGCAATGGTGCAATCTTGGCTTACCACAACCTCTGCCTCCCAGATTTAAGCAATTCTCCTACATCAGCCTCCTCAGTAGCTGGGATTACAGGCATGCACCACCGCTTCAGGATAATTTTGTATTTTTAGTAGAGACGGGGTTTCTCTCTGTTAGTCAGGCTGGTATCGAACTCCTGGTCTCAGGTAATCCACCTGCCTTGGCCTCCCAAAGCGCTGGGATTACAGGAATGAGTCACCACACCCAGCCCAATATGCCATGTTATTAAACTGTGTGTATGTTGAGGGGAGGGGAAGTTATTTCCAATCATAAAAAGAGAATAAAAACAATACCCTGCTATCCTGAAACCATGAGTGGTTCAAGTTCAGACATTCAAATAAATTAGCCCAAAAAGTGATACTGTGCAATTAAAAAGGAAAAAAGGAATAGATGTCATGCCATTATGAAGCAAAAGGGCTAAGCTGCAAAATAACAGACCCAGCAGGGAGGACTGGCTATATAATTCACGGGGCCCAATGCAAAATAAAAATGCAAGACTTGTTCAAAAATTACTAAGAATTTCAATACTCAGCAATAGCAGAGCATTAAACAAGAACAGAGCCCTTCTGGCTGCTGGGCCATGACTGACTACTCCATAAAGCTGGCCCTGTCTGCAAGCAAAGCCTGAATCACAAAAACCAGGCGTTTCTTTCAGGCTTGCCTATAGGAAAGATCACACCATCAGAAACATTCTCTGTGACCACAGAGAGCTTCAATATGATGTGCTTTCTATATGAGGGTAAGCAGGAGCTACTGAGTCTAAACACTGAGTCTAACTGAGCTTTTACTTCTGAAAATGATAGTTTGCTAATGTGATTTTCAGAATACGTTCCCATTTTTCTCCTTCCAGTCTTGTGTTCTTAGACTGCCCAGAAAGAAAGCATTGGGTGTGTGATGATTTTTTTCATGTCCCAGTAAGATTTCAAAGGAGGCCAATCAGAAATGACATGCGGACACAAAAAAATCTGGCCTACTTTAACTCCATCAATTAATATAGAGAGTGAAACTGACTATTTAGAATATCTAATACAAAGAACAAAAGAATGCCATTACATGAAAAATGTAAGAACTAGTTTCAACTGTGTGCTATTCCATCTTCCTTTATCTAACCACTTTATCTGCATGGATTTCTTCCAGAAGATAAATCTTTCAATCAGAATTTTTTTGTGTGTGAGTTGCAGCCCATGTCCTGTCAGGGTGAATATCAAAAATTGCAGGTGAAATTTTCCTCTCTTGATTCTGCTAAACTGCAAAAGGGCTAGCAAAGCCAGAAATGTTAGATGTTTTGTTCATTCTAGGCACTGAAAAATGGTGAATTTTTTTCCTGTTAAACAGAAAATACTCATCTCCTGTTATGTTCCCCTAAAGACAAAGCATAGATCTTTGTTTTATCTAAAAAACATCAAATGAAGATTTAGATGTCATATTTCAGGGAATAGTTTTCTATTTCTTACCATTTAAGGAATATTTTCCAAAATCAATTTCTACTCCTATTTAGAGTTCTTGGAAGGGAAGAAGAAAACTGAATCTGAGAAAAAAATGTGACTGGTAATAAACAGTAAGAAAGTGATATTTATACTTTATCTTTGGCAGTCCATCTTGTGAAATAATAATGAAGCCCAGGGATGATGATAATGATCTCTTGCTTTTATGTGCTAGGGAACCACCATGTCAGGTGGTAGAAACCACTAAGGAAGAGCAAATGCTGCAGGCAGAAGCAAAGCAACCTAATGAATAATTTAGAGATAGTATGTTACAGGAGGGATTTTATTAAAATATGTGCAAAGGAAGAGCTGGTGCTATGGAATATAAAATCAATTACTTGTTGTAGTTGAGTTTTTAGGGAGAGTATAAAGAGGCATCAGCAAACTCCTTATATTTTGGACTATTCTATATCTTATTACCATCTTTTGCTGTACTTTGAAATATTTTTAACATTAGGTATTTGGTTTGCTGCATTCCTATGCACTTTTCTTCCACGCTATTTGATAAGGTCAGAAAATAAAAGTCCTTCTTATGTTTGAGGATCTTCTACCACCTTTTGAGAGTCATTTTTTGTTACTCTTCTTTTATTCGCTTCTCTTGCCTTGTGCTGATGTTTTTGGGTCTCTCGCCTGGAATATTATAACGGCCTTGATTAGACAGGCTCCAGTCTTTTCCCCTTCTGATTTGTTACTCAGAAAACTTCCAGGTCCTTTTTCTGAAATGCGTATCTCACCATGTCAGTCTCCTGACTTACAGGGTAAAATCTTGGCTCCCATGTAGATTCAGAGGATGCCAGCAGAGTCCAAGGGGCCAAGGGAGAGAAAAGAAGCCTTGACCAACTCAATATACCTTGAATTCCCTGCCCCAATCCTGGCCCACCAAAGGTCAACCCAGTGCTCATCAATCCACAAAGTTCAATTTGATTATCTTGTCTTAGATTGAGAGGCTTGTGGCTATAGGCTCCAAATTCTAGAGATTGCTCAGTGTTCCTGCATGATACTTAGCTCTTCACCCTCCTGTTCTATTCCAATGAAATACACTTCTCAGGAAAAAAAGATTCTAAGATAAACCAAGGACACAGGTGGTGTTTTTAAAATACCAGTTAAAACTGGGTGGTTCCCAGGCAAAGTCAATAAAGAAGACTGCTTGTATTGTCTCAAAATCTAGGTTCGAAGCTAGCGGCTTCAAGATAGAATTTCCAAGGCTGACATGTGGACAACCATTCAAGAGCAGCAAGTTCAGGATTTCATTGGGAATTGGAGTTAAAGTCCACAGTAATTGGTTGTGTGCTTGGCTGAAATGTTCCTTCTGCATATACCACAGCACAGATTCCTCTTTTTGCATTTGGGGATTCAGAATGCAGACAAATCTCATTTTATCAACGTTCACTACAAAGACTATCCATACAACATCGGCTCAGAGGTGGAATCTGGATTGTGTTCCCTAATGACGTCAAATGAATCCAGTGAGGGACAAAGAGTCCAAAGCAAAATGAGAGATCACATTACACTCAACTAAATTTCATAGTTTTTTTTTCTCAAATCACATATTTACTATAGTACTTACATTATTGCTGAACAGAAGGATATTGAATCTCTGAAAGATCTTAACAAATTGGATAAAAATCACTTTATTTGCAATATAAAGTCAAATATTTCCTATTCTTGAAAGATTTCTTTACTAAATTTTCATAATTAAAATGTCTATGGTGTGTTCTAAATGACCTGAGCTACATCAGTCCTCAGTGCATCACTGTCGCCTTGTAGCCTTAAAAGATTTCCATCTTCCAGGAGGGATTTCATTTAAGAATTAGTCTTTTAACAATTATGTCTTTCTTAACATTTTAACAACTTTAAAGTCCTCTTGAGGTGCAATGTTATACTGAAGCCACTTTAAACATCACAAAAATGAATATAAAAACCCAGAACTATTCCCAGAACCAGATTAATCTTTCACGGAAAGAACTTCAATGATGTGATCAGACAAAACATCTTTTTCTCAGTATCATGTTAGGATTTCTGTTAAACCAATGATTTCTTTTGTTTACTTTCTTTCAATGAAAGAAAATTTAAAATGAAAAGGAAAAAGAAAATAATAAACCTGTAGTCCTTGGTAGCAGTTGAATAGCTGACAGAAAGAAGACTTCATAACCACAGAGATACTCGTTTTGACATGAAAATACTCCACCAGAAAGTGAACTCTGATCCAATACATGAACAGATACTGTTTTCCCTGATGCTTTTTGGCGAAACTTCACAAGGAACTTGTTTTCATCATTTCAGTCACTTAAAAATGAACAAAAAAGCTAATGCAATTGAGGCAGCAGAGCTCCTAGTCCTGACAAATGGATAAACTGTTCTTTTGCTAGATTTTTTAAAAACTTGAAAAATGCTTTTGACATCCTTCTATGTGTGCATGCACACACTACCACCAAGAAATCCAGCTCCAACTTGTTGCTCCGAGCTCCTTTAATCTCTTCCTCCCCCTTTCTGGCATTAGCATGTTTTCCATGACGGCAGCATGAGTTCTTATAAATAAAGGTGCTGACATCTGCATGAGTTTCAGGGCCTTCTTCCTGATGTCTCAATATTTTTGAAAAGCAAGATCATTAAGCCCCCTGACCACAGAAATCACACGATGGATTTAGGATTTAAAAGTCTGACCAAGAATAATTTTAGGCCATAATGAAAGAATGTGGTTTGATCACTACTCCCTTTCAAATGTGTTTATGAAGATCCTCCGTAGGCAGCATTTAGTGGACTAAAGGTACATAATACAGACAATGGAAAACAAGATGCATAATGACCCTATGGCTGTGTTTTAAATAGCTAATTCTGTTGGCTTTAAGAGTCAGTGGATGCAGATAACTCAAGAATAAAATTCTAGCTAATACAAATGGAAAGATAAAATATAATTCATTAAAAAGTGACATAGGAAAGGACAGGTGTGGGGGATATTCTGGATGTCCATTTTCACCAGGCTGAGATATCACTAGTCTCTCCTATGTCCTGTTTGCATTAAGACTTTAAAACTTTTTGTCCCTGGATTCTTCCCTAGAGGAACCCAACAGTGACCATACAGCTTGGACAGACATAGTCATTCTGATTGTCTAGGCGATAACCCAAATGCCTACAACCTCCTGGCAGAATCCTCAGACTTCCCCAGCAAGCTACTTCCTCTGCTCTGTCACCATATGGACAAACAATTGGTTCAGCAGCTAGGGGCCAGGATAGAGCTTGCTTGGATCTGCTCATTTGTTTGTTCTGGAATATGCGTATGTGGAATAAGTTTAATTGTTAAAAACTAGCTGCATGGGCTATGTCTCCAGAAGAAAAACAGACTCCAAAATTTCTACAAAGTGTAATAAGGAGGAACTGTTGATCACTGAGATCTCTGAGCACACAAAAGCCACTGAGATTAATACCATTGAACAGAAAGGAGAGGTAAAGTCCACCCAACAGCAGCTGTCCAGACTGCAAGGAACCCACTTTGAAATATGAAGACTCAAAATTCATGAGTTCTTTTCTGGATATGGTAGTGCATCATTTTACAAGTTCACTCTGACCCTGGCTCTACAGAACCTTCCCTAAATGGTTTTCAGTAATGCCTTATAAATTCAAAGAGCAGGGTGGCTTTTGGAATAAAAAGAGCTTACAAAGAACTATATTCATTTTATGACAAAGGCATGTGTAAAGAACAGCATTATGACCAGAGTGGAAGTGACAAGGATATGAACAGAGCAGTGGCACTGACCTCAATGTCACTAGAATCTGTAGATTTCTTGTGCTTCACCGGTGATGTAGAAGCTATTCAACAAGTCTATTGAGTGGCACCCTCTGAGTGTGGGCAAAAGAATGCTTGTGACAAACGTCTCTACTCTGATTCCAGGGGCCATTGGTCAATGGCATATGGGTCCTTGGGGACAACATGACATTGGAGAAGAATTAGCATAGAGAAATCACAAGTAAACACTTTCTGTGGGTGAGAGAAATCCCAGTCTCTAGTGCTTATGTGGCATAAATAGGTTTTTAAACTTCGCTTCAGAGCCAAGATAGTGAAGTTAGACAAGAAAGAGTGACGAGAGAAAATATTTAGCACCCAAAGACCACAAATTGCATTTTAAAATGTGGCTTTCTTAGAAAAATTAATAAATGTAAAAATGTAGATTTCTCTAACTATGAAAACTTGAATTTATTCTCGGTTATAATGTTTAAATATCTAATATTATTTTCAAAGGCTCTTATCAATGAGAGTTTCCATTAAACATTTTTTGTATCCCATTTGGTAAATTCAACAGTTGAGACACTGAAAAATTGAAGATTTGGGTCCATATGTGCTTTTAAATCATTGTCTTAAACACCTCAAATCCAGTCCATAACTCACCATTTTTTTTTTCTCAAGACCATCTCTTCTTACTAAGTCCTGTATTGCAGAGGTTGTCATCATCATTAACTGAATGATCCAAGCCAAAAAAACTGGAGGTCATTCTTTATTCTTGGTTCTTCGTTCATTCACATATTCATTCCTTCTTTCACTCAACAGAGCCTTTAGAGTAACACCTACGTGTAAGACACATAGGTGCTAGGACAAACTACTTAGACTGCATTCTTAGAACTCTGGCACCTTCCACATCAAGACAATTACAAAGACCTTTTGAAATGCGTTTGTTAACATTACTTCGATATCTCCTTACTTAATCCCATCTTTACTTCTACTTGTTAGCTTAGGACAGGGTTTCTCAATATCAGCACTATTAATATATTAAACTGGATAATTCTTTTTTTGTGGTGAAGATGTCCGTTTATAGTATAGAAGGCTTAGCAGCATTCCTGCATTCTACCCTGGATATCAGTATCACCTACCAAAAATACTTGTGACAAGCAAAAATACTTTCAAATTTGGCCAAGTGTCCCCTTCAAGGAGGAAGATAAACCCCAACCCATTGAGAATCACTTGTTTAGGCCGCTGTTGCGTCACAGCTGAGTAACAGAAATAAACTCTTCACTAGTATCCTTTCTTCCTGTGATGTGTCATATGCATCATAGGCATCTTCAATTCTTAAGCCATTTCTAAGCATGATCTCGCCTCATGCTAACATCCTACTGTGAGCTGTATAATTAGCCTGCTCTACAAAAATGCAGTAGAAGCCCAGGGGAGTGATTCACCCACTGTCAGAGATAAAGTCGGAGGCAGGATTCAAAACCAAGATCTGACTAAATTTTTAAAAACTTCTCTTAACAAATAAGCAATAGTTATATTGAGTGTTTATGTTAATATTAAGAACCAAATATGTTTTTCTCAGTTTGAATTCATCTGATGGCTCCCAGTGGTCTGAATGGTGAACAGGCTTTTCAGGGATTGGGCGGTCATCACTTCTCTACCATATTTCTTACCTCCACCCCCACTTCTCACCATATATTCCTATTCCAGTGTCATTTGTGCTTTTCTTCAAACACCTGTGTTCTTTCTTGTTTCTGGGATTTTCCTCATACTCTTCATCTGCCTTGAAAATCTTTTCTTCATTCTTCTCTTGTTGAACTCCTCTCTATTCTTTAGGACTTAGATCAGGCACTCTATTTCCAAGAAGTCTTCTCTGACATCCTCATTCTGTGTTAAGGACACTATCTCTGCCTCTCTGTCACCACCTACACATATTGCTATTACATCCCCCATCGCACTGCATGTGATATTCTGTGTCTCTCTGGTTGGTTCCACTTGGTAAGGCCTCTATCATTCAATTATTTGTGTTACCTTGAACAAGTCATTGAACAATTCTATGCTTTAGTTTCTTCATCTTTAAATGGGGACAATAACAACAGCTGCTTCATTAGGTTGCTGCTAGAATTAAATGAGTTCTAGTAAATGTTCAGAAGAATATTAGGCAAGTGTAAATGCTATATATGTATTTGTTATTTTTATATGCATTCTAAATCTATTATACTCCTGGCACATGTTGGAAACTCAAAAATCATGGTTAAGTAAATGAATATCTTCACTATAATTTTCAGAATAATTCTTCAGTGTAAGCTCAATGATACTGATACTCAATCAACTTTCTGTCTCCATACTGGTGGAACAGAGCTGATTAGCTCAGCCAAGGGTCTGTTGGATTAGACCTGTAGTGGCGAAGCAGATAGCCATTCCTTACTCCATGCAGAGAGCCTAGGCAGAGCAGAGAATCTTCCAAAGCTGTATTTGATATATCAGATCCAAAGTAGTTGATCTTTAGAACTATTGCTACTGAAAAAAATCAAAAGCAGTTCTAGGTAGCCTTTTACTCCACTCATGTGCATGGTTCCATTTTTTTCTTTTGGTCTTTTTACTTCTTTTATTCTTTCTCCTAATTTCCTGAGAGCCATTTTTCCTACTTTTTAATTTTCATTTGTTTGCCCTCGCCTTCTTTGTGAATAGATCTTTCTGTGGCTCCCTTAAACAGTTCAGAGTTGCTAAATCCAAACAAATTTTTTAAATCTTCTTATTATTAAACAATTTACTGCCCCAAACTCAAAGAAAATTGTGAGAATGTTACCATACACAAGAACATCAAACTACTCACCAAATGACTCAGAGGAGAAATGGACTTGGGGATACTAGCTGGGTTGGCCTCATCAGAAAAATGTTTTTTATTCATCTGCCAGTAAAAAAATTTCTACATTTTCCATTGAAGGCCTATTGTACATATATTTTTACAGTTTGTAATATTTTTCCATCATTTATTAAACTCTCCATTGAAAATGGCATTAGACAAATTTTCAGGAATTATGCCATTTAAATGTAAATCAAAGCCCCTAAATCTTGCATAGATTAATGCTCTTCCATAATATTTTATTGAATTGCTTCATCTGTCAAATAAAAGATTGCATTGTCTTTTGTTAAAAGAACTTCTTATGAAAACAGAATTGTACACCAGGGAGACAGATTATAATTTTCTTGGGAATAATAATTCTGAGTTTTTAGACTTTGGTATAATTGAAATCTTATTCTTAACCTGATAGTAACATAGTTGGAGGCATTAAAATATATTTAATTATTTATTAAGCATTCTTTAAAGAATTTCCATATAAAAATGATTTTCTAAGCAAATGCTTGCAAGCTTGAAGTTAGATAAAAATGCACATTATCCCCCATAATTAGGCATAATTGTACTTTGAGTTAGAAAAATGCAGTGCATATTGGCCACAATGATTGCACAAATAATTGTTCTTCTTTTGTCACATAAAAAAGTGTTGGTTCAAATTCCTTATTGGTACTAACTATATTAGGTCTTTTCTGAATTAAAAGATGGTTCAAGTTTAGGTAGCAATTTAGGAATCATAAAATTTAGATATATATTTCTGCTGCTATAAACTCACGAAATTGGGTTAAAAAGAACGTATATACAAAGAAAATGTGTGTACGTATACATAGATATACATATGCTATGGCTTGTGTGTATATGTCCTTCCAAAACTCATGTTGGAACTTAAACCCAAATGTGATAATATTAAGAGGTAGGGGTCTTTAACTTAAATCATGAGGGTGAAGCCTTCATGAATGGAATTAGCAACCTTATAAAAGAGCTGGAACAAACTAGGTAGGCCCTTTCTGCCCTTCAACCATCTGACATGTGAAGACACAGCATTCGCCATTTTGCTCTGCAAGGTTGCTGCAGCATGGATTCATCTTGGAAGCAGAAAACAGCCTTTGCCAGACACTGAATCTCTTGGCACCTTGATCTTTGACTATCTGTAATCCAGAACTATGAGAAATAAATTTCTGATCTTTATAAACTATCCATTCTCAGCTCAGGTATTTTGTTATAGCAGTGCAGACTAAGACAGCGCACACACGCGCACACATACACACACACACACACACACACACACAAGCATTTTCTTGTATTAGCAAACAACTTTTGCTTTGGTGTTTATTCACAAAGCAGTCTTATATTGAATAGTGGCTTCTATTACTGTTGTGTGCCTTTGAAGCACTACAAATGAGTTAATTTGCTAACTATATCTATATACATAAAATGTAGCTGCTCTTTGTGATTGAGATTATGCCATCATAGCAATTACTATTTTTTATTGATAATTTTAACCATTAAAGAAATTAGAAGTAAAAGTGGGAATTGGACCTCAGTAATGAGAATATAAATGTTTTATTCTTTACCTAGCTTTATAAGCCCTAGATATACATACATGATGATCTGTGCATTCTTTGAACAAATATTTACTCAGCACTACCATGTTCTAGGTGGTAGAGTAGGCCTTCAGAATAAAAATAAGGCAGGCTCTTTCCTTGCCCTCGCATAACTTGCAGAACCTCAGGAAAGACAGACAATGGATTGTGATACAGGCTATATGTTCTTGTGGGATATCAGAGAAAGTTTCTTGGAGAAAAGGCCATTTGAGCTAAAATCTGAAAAACAAATTGGACTTGACTGGTAAAGTTTCAGGAGAGAGGGAGAAGGTGCCTGGCAGGGGAATAGGATGTATGAAGATCTAGAAACAAGAGGAGGCATGAAGCCTTGAGAGAACTGCACGGTTTGGTATGACAACAGTACATGGTGGTGTAGGGGCACTGCAGGCGAGGCAGGGGACACAGGTAGAACATAGGTCATAGACGGTCTTGCACATCATATTTTTATGTCAATAATACCGGGAAAGTTTAGAAATGTTTGGGACTAGGGAATGATATGAATTGTGGCATTGGCATTTGTAGAAAATCATTTGGGGTACAGTGTGAAAAACAAATTTGTGACATTAAGAATGAAGGGAAGAATCTAAATGATGAGGTATTTGTAGTGGTCCAGGTGAGTGTCAGTGATGGAATGGATTAGGGTTGTGGTAACAATGCTGGAGAGATGGACAGAATTGAAACATAGCTCTTCTACTCACTGTTTACTGACCTGGTGATTGAAGAAGTAGTGAGAGAGAAGTCACAGATGGCCCCAGTTTCTGGTTTGGGTAACAGAGCTACCTTTCACTGACATAAAAACATTGGAGGAGACACAATATTGGGAAGTTGATGAGTTCGAATTTTGAAATGTTGAGTTCAAGGTTCTTAGATGCCTCTGAGCAAAGCTATTAAGAAGTTGGTTATGTGGCCCCAGCTGTCTGCAAACAGGTCAGACTTAGAAATATAGATTTGGGAGGTATTTTAAAAAGCTGCTGAACAAAAATCTACATTTTCTCCTTGATCATAGGCTTACAAGTAGACGACATTTCTCTGTATATTTTCCAGTTGGATGATGTATGCCATATGACTAAAATCTGGTCAGTGGAATTTGGGGGGAAGAAGAAAAACACCTGACTTATGGGCCATACCTATAAAAAACCTTTCATTTGCATGGCTCCATGGCCTTTTTTCCATGCCCTTTTTCTGTTTTAAAACCTAATGTTGAAGATAGCAGGACCTCTGTTTGCCAGGGTTACTGAATGATGAAAGAAGAGCCATTCTGCTGGCCTTTCACCTCCCCAGTATTGCTATAGAATATCTAAACTATATTATGAATATGTAATGGTATGTCTAGGGGCTGAGTTTGTTATTGCAATAAGGTTATTATAACTAGCTTTCTGAACACAGATGGAAAAAGAATAAAATCTGAAGCCTCAGAAGAGTTTGTCTACATAAATTGTTGTTCTAGTATTCATTGTTACTTTAACCAGTTACCACAAACTCAGTGACTTAGAATAACAAATGTGTTCTATTACAGTGCTGGAGGTTAGAAGTCTGAAGTGGGTCTCAACAGTGTCAAATGTCAGCAAAGCTGCATTGCTTCCAGAAGCTTGAGGGGAAGATCTCTGTCTTTGCCTTTTGCTGATTCTAGATGTTGCCTTCATCACTGTGACGTCTGCATCCATCATCACATTTCCCTCACTGACTATCTGGCCTTTTTCTTTCTCCTAAAAGGATGCTTGTGATTACGTTGGGCTCTCCTGGATAATCCACGATAATCTTCCCATCTCAAGGTCCTTAACGGAATCACATCCACACAGTCCCTTTTTTTCCATATAAAGTAGCATATTCACAGGTTCTGGCAGTTAGAACAAGCACATCTTTAGGGAAAAAGCTCTTTTTCTGCCTCCTACACAAGTGTGGAATGACAGAGGAAAAGCACCTAAAACACATTTGGAGTTACACCAATTTAAAAGGTATTGGCAGAGGAAGAGGAAACAGCAAGGTAAAACCATGAATGAACATGGAAAGACCTGGGGGAAAACCAGGCAGTGTGGTGACATAAAAAAATATGGAAGGAAAATATTTTAAGAAGGGAGCAATCAGTTGTGTTTCTATTAGTGAGAGATTAGGTAAGACAAAGCCTTACAAATGCTCACAGAAATCATCTACGGTCTTTTAAAGATCTGCTAGAGTATAGCAATTAGAATGAAAGGCTAAGTTGAGTCATGGCTGGGAGTGGGGACAGTGGAGATAGTAAGACAATTCGTTTCAGAATATGTGTTATAAACAGGTACAGAAAACTAGAGGGAGAAATAGTTGGTGTGGGGGGGAGCTACCCACCCCCCACTGGAAATACATATGCATATTTAAATGTGCCAGTGAAGAAAGAGACATTAAAAATAAAGAGTGAGATGGAATAATCAGATATCAGCCTGCAAGAAGGAAAAGAAAGAAAATATTTTCCATTTTGACAGGGAAGAGAAGGGACCTATTAAATTGTATAAAAGTAAATTGAGAAAATTACTGTTTAATTATTTGTTCCCTCTATTAAATAGAAGATCTGGCACTAATAGCTGAGAGGGCCTGAGGGGTGGGATGATGGACTTTTGAGAGGTGTAGGTATTGTTGAAATACTACGTGGAATACTTGTATGTTGACCAGGAAAAACACAGTAGTGCATTAGAGAGCCACAAGGATCCCATCAGAATGAAAGACATAAATATGTAGTGGACCAATCCCGACCACCGTATGATTTTTCTTTTGAAATGTCAGAGAGCTGCATGCAAAAGCAGAAAATGTAGCCATTGAATGTATTAAGGTTTGTAGGGTTTTCTCTGATGAGGAGTGGTGGAATGACCACAGAATAAGAGGTTTTAGCAAATTGGTAAACAAAAAGATGAGGTAATGACATGAGTAAAAAGCTAACTAAAGACAGGAGGGGCCTAACGTGGAGAGGGACAAGGGGCTCTATAAAATGAAACACTAAAGAAGTCAAAGAACTGGTGTTGGGAACCATAAAGTGAGAGAGATGGTGAGGAATGCATGGTTAAGAATGACTCTGGCTACTTTATTTGAGAGGTGGTGCAATCTAGATGTGATAAGGTCCAGGGTGTGGCTGTGGAGTGGGTGCCTGGGTGGGGGAATGTTCTGAGGCTGAAGTAGGCAAGGAACCTTGAGGCGAAGTTGTCAGTTGGAGTCACCCAGGACGATGTCAGGCCAGAGGGTGGAGAGAATGCCTGCCGGCCAGGTGTCTAGGTATTCCGCGAGTTTACTACCATATCATCAGCAAATAGCCGAGAAGTAAAAAGTCAAAAGCTTCCCACAAAGGCAAAACATATTAAGGCAATTACCTGAATGACTTGATTAAAATCCTTTTTATAGTTTCCTAGGAAAAAGAAACTTAGTATGTATTTGCATAGATGAATTTACCTGAGAATTTACAATGTCTCAAACCATTTTTCCTGTTTGAATAACTTAGCCCCCAGCAGTTTACCTCAGGCTGCATCTGGCCATTAGCCTGAGATGGATTAACACAGGACTCACTGCCAATGAATGTGCAGAAAGCAAGCCTATCAACGTTCTTCTCTGTTGGGTTGGCCAAATCACAAAGGAAGGGCTTGCAGTGGAGAGTTTGGAATGAAGAAGGTGCAATGACACTAAAAGTATCTCTGCCTCAACTCTGCATTGTACCCTCTGAGTGTGAAGGTATTGCTTGTTCACATCAGCTCCTTGGCCCCATGATTCAGTCCTGTGATAAAAGAGTATTTTTTTTAAACAATTATAATACTTTGTGCTGTTTAATGTCCTCTGTAATACAAGATAAACTAGCACCTTCCTTGCCCTCCAGGAGCTAATAATTGTGTGCTTACATTTAACTGTTTAATTAGATTAAACCATTTAAACTTCTTTATATGGGCTAAGTATAAGTAAATTCATAAGTACTTTTAAGTGGTGATAAACAGGGGAATTTTTAAGAAAAGCCTCATCAGAAATATTACTGTCTGTCTTATTCCAATACAGGGAATTACAGCATCTTCTTTCTGATCACGTGCCATGTATCCAGAGCTGAGGAAAACACGAAAAGAAGGCACACACACTGTGTCTTTACTGATATTTACAGTCTTGTTTGGAACATATATATATATGCATATGGAATATTCATAAAATGTAAGATGTATTAACTATTGAAACCCTCTGAAATAAATAAATGATATTTTTATTATAGGAGGGATACCTCTGTTTGCTTAAAGATGGGTGAGATGGCTCTTGTTCTTATGTAGTTCACAGTGTATGGGAGAAAGCAGACATGTGTACAGGTAAACTACATTATGTCATATGCAAAAACTTGTGGGACAGAGAGAAGTCATTTACAGGGGAAGTTAAGAACATTCTCAAAGAGTAGGTGACCTTGGAACCCAGTCTGGAAGGCATTGCAGATATTTGCTAAGGTAGGAGAGGGAAGGTGAAAGATGGACCTTCCAGGCGTAAGCCTTCTCTGAAGTTGCTTCTTCTGACTAACATCACTCTAAATGACCCTCTTGCTCAGTAACCAGTAGTGAATTAAATATTTTTGGAACTAGAAGAATGAAACTCCAGAGATTCTACGATTCAGAAATTCAGTGTTGAACACTGAAATCCAAAATAAAAGAAGTGTTTATTACAACTCTTCCAGCTCAAAGGGGACAAACTGAAACTAAGCAAATCAATGTCTGTGGAATAAATAATTGCACAGGCTAATCAGTGCTGGGACCAAATCTGCAGAGGAAGGAAATAAAAATAAGTATTATTAAAGAATGCTAACAACAGTAAGAATAAATATTTCTATAACCACTGGAACAGTATCTCCAGTGGTTATAGAAATATTTATTCTTACTGTTGTTAGCATTCTGCTCAATGACATTCAATGCCACAGTAATTAAATGAGACATAACTTGGTTAAAGTGAGCTTTATTGTTCTATCTCCTTGTGCAAATATTCTGTGCTTGCTTATGGTATTTTTGAAATTACAACTGAGTCATTTACCTTGGGTGGGGACCCCAAGCCCACAGTGAGCAATTGTTTATTGGGAGGGACAGGCAAGGCACAGTCATGCTTCACAGTGAAACCTCTGCTGTCTCAGAGGCTGACAATCAGGATTTCACTATTTTAGTTTGTAGGACAGAGTGAAAACCAGATGTACCAGAACATAACAAAAATATCCTTGATGATCCTTTTTTTTTGCAAAATGGGAAAATCCAAACCTAGTCTACTCTAAGTCATCCATAGCCAAAATTGATGAGACTTCACAGATACTGCAGATAAATGTGAATATTTTGAAAGGAGGCAGGGTGACTTCTGCCTTTTGGTCTCATATGTAAGGAGCTTAGAGGTTGCTACCCTGTTCTAATAAGTCAAACCTAAACAAACTGAAAATTTGACAGTTTTTCTTAGATCTATCAAAGGAGTAAGGTCACAGGACAAACTTCTTTCTGTTCCTCAAATTGAAGAAACAGACAGACAAATACAGAGAATGACAAATCACCATAGGAGAAACCCATGAGTAGAAGCCTTCATGGAACCAGTACCAGGGTAGGAAAACCTAAACTATAATGCAGGAATTGCTGGAGGCTATGTGGGGACAAGTTTGAGGGTTAGAAACTCTTAAGGGAAGCCAGTCATGGAGAGTCCCCATACTTTGGAGAGTTTTACCTGTGGGAGCTCTACCAGGTTCTCACAGTACCAGTTCTAATAATTTTGGGGAGAAAAAGTGCCCAAAGCTTCCAGAAGGAAGAGGGGAGAAGTAACTATTTTGAAATTTAACAAGTTCTGCCATCAGGAGAAGCCATTTTACCAAAAGTTAACCCTTTGCATGTTTATCAGAGCCTAACTTAGCCAGAAGAGGAATATTCAACTCCAGCTGGTTCTACCATCCTACCACACCTAAGGGGAAGAAAATAAAGAAGCACTAGTGAAATTCACAGTCTGGGGCAGAGGCTCACCAAAAAACTGAGACTTAGTCATAATAATATACAATTTCTTCCCCTCCCCAGCAAACCTTATCGCTACATTACTAAACACCTAATAATAGCAGTTTCTTTTACCCAGTACATCACAACCATTTTGCAACCAAAAATTACATTTACTAAATGGCAAAAACATAATTTGAAGAGACTGAATAAATATCAGAACCAGAATCAGATATAGCAGGAATATTGGAATTGTTTGACCACAATTGGTGAAGAACCATGATTAATATTTAAAGGGATTTATGGAAAAAGAAAACAGCATCTAAGAACAGACAATACAAGAGAAGTAGAAACTCTAAGAGAAAATGTTATTAAATTCTAGAGATCAAAAACATTGTAACAGAAATTAAGAGCAATATGTCTCATGAAAATAGATGCAAAAATTCATCAAATATTAGCTAATTGAATCCAGCAATGTATAAAAAGAAGCATACACTAAGTGAGATTTATCCCAAGTATGCAAGTTTGTTTTAAAATTTGAAAATCAAGTAATGTAATCTATCACATTTACAGGATAAAGAAAAAGAAAATCACATGACCATATAACATAGCAGAAAAAGCGTTTGACAAAAAGCTAATTACCACCTCATAATAAGAACTCCCAGCAAAACAGGAATACAGAGGACTTTCCTCAACTTGATGAGTAAAATATACAAAAAGTGTTACAGTTAACATCCTACTAATAATGAGAAACTAGAAGCTTTCCTGTTAAGATCAGAAACAAGGTAAGGCAATCCCTTCTCACTATTGCCTGTTAACATTCTACTGCAAAATCTAGCTAATGCAATAAGATGAGAAAATGAAATAAAAGGTATAACAATTGGGAAGGAAAAAAATAAAACCGTCTTAGTTTGCAGAGGACCTGCTCACCTATACAGAAATCTAAAAGAATAGACAAATAAACCCTGGGAACTTATAACTGATTTTAACAAGGTCGCAGGATACAAAGTTAATATACAAAAGTTAATCACTTTCCTATATGCTGGCAATGAACAAGTGAAATTTGAAGTAAAAAATATATTATCATTTATATTACCTCCCTCAAAACTGAAATATTTAGGTTTAAGTCTAATGAAATATGTGTAACATTTATATGAGAAAAACTGTAAAATTCTGATAAAAGAAAACAAATAACTAAATAATTGGAAAATAGTATATGTTTGTGGATAAGAAGACAATATTGTCAAGATGTCAGTTCTCCCCAACTTGATCTATAGATTCTATGCAATCACAATCAAAATCCAAGTAAATTATGTTGATATTGACATACGGATTCTAAAATTTACGTGAGGCAAAAGATTCAGAATAGCCAACTCAATATTAAAGGAGAAGAACAATGTTGGACAACCGATACCACCTGACTTCAAGACTTACTATAAACCTACAGTAATCAACCACTGTAGTATTTGTGAAAGAATAGGAAACAGATCAATGGAACTGAATGGAAAACCCAGAAATATATTCACATAAATAAAGTCAACTAATCTTTGGCAAAGGAGAAAAGACAATACAATGGAACAAAGAGGGTATTTTCAACAAATGGTGTTCGAACGACTGGACATCCACAAGCCAAAAATACAAATTTAGACACAGACCTTATACTCTTTACAAAAGTTCACTCAAAATGAATTGTAGACCTACATATAAAATGCAAAATTATAAAACATCTAGAAGAAAACATAGATGAAAACCTAGATAACCTTGGGTATAATAAAAACTTTTCAGATGTAACACCAAAGGTACAATCTATAAAATAATTAAAAACAGAACTTCAATAAAATTAAAAACGTCTACTATGCAAAAGACAATGCCAAGAGAATAAGGAAACAAGTTTACAGACTGTGAAGAAATATTTGCAAATGTGACCCTGATAAAGGACTGCTGCTGAAAATAAACAAAGGACTCTTTGAATTCAACAATAAGAAGATGAACAACCCAATTCAAAAACAGGCAAAAGACCTGAACATGCATTTAACCAAAGTAGATACACAAAAGGCAAGTAAGCATGTGAAAAGATGCTTCACATCATATGTCTTTAGGGAATTGCAAATGAAAACAAAAATGATATACCACTATAAATTTATTAGAATGACAAAAATCCAAAACACTGACATGAACAAATGCTGGTGAGAATGTGGAACAAGCACTCTAATTATTTGCTCATGGGAATGCAAAATGGTACAGCCGCTTTGGAAATAAGTTTGGCAGTTTATTTCAAAAGGTAATATACTCTTAACATAAAACCCAGCAATTACACTTCATCCACACAAAAAAACATACACAGAGATGCTAAAAGCTGGACTCAACCAAGATGTTCTTCAATAAGTAAATGAATAAACTGTGGCACATCCAAATAATGGAATATTATTAAAGTCCAAAAAGAAATAAGTTCTCAAGCTATAAAAAGACATGGAGAAAACTTAAATGCATACTACTAAGGGAAGGAAAATAATCTAAAAATGCTACACTGAATGATTCCAACCATAAGCTATTCTGAAGACAAACTATGAAAACAACAAAAATATCAGTGGTTGCCAGGGGTTAGGGGGGAAGGAGAGATAAACAGGAACAACACAGAGGATTTTTAGGGCAGTGAAGCTAATCTGTATGATACTAAAATGGTGGATACATGCCAATATACATTTGTCCAAATCAATAGAATGTGCAGTATCAAGAATCAACCCCAATGTAAACTATGGAATTTGGGTGATAATGATATATCAATGTAGGTTCATCAAATGTAACAAATGTACCACTGTGGTGGTGATGTCAATAGTGGGGAGGCTGTGCATTTGTGGGGTCTGGGGACATAGGAACCCTCTGCACTTTCTGCTCAATTTTGCAGCAAACCTAAAACTGCTCTAAAAAATAAAGTTTATTTTTTAAAAATGGATGAAGGGTGTGGCACAATACTTAACATATGGGATCATAGAGAACAGCAACTTATAATTTGACTAGGAATGTGAGTCCAAAAAATAATGAGACTGAGGTTTCTTTTTTTCAAGATGGCTGACGAGGAGTATAAGATGTCACTTCTCTTCAAAAAGAAAATCATAGATACTGGTGAATGGATGTGGCTTGAACAGAAAGCTAAGGGAAGAGAGCCAGGACCTGTTGGAGAGCTGATGGAAAGAAGCTGGGGTGCAGAAAAGGAAAGTAGCAAGAATCTGGCAGAGATTTACCCCCGAGGAACTCAAAGTCCCACAGAAAGGGTAGTTCGGAGTGCATCTCTGCTTCCTTCACCCCTACGACAACTTGCTGACTCCTAAACTGTTAAAGAGACCCTCTGCCCTCATAACCCTGGATAATACTGTTGGCAGCAACTTAAGAACTCCCCAGGGACAGAGAACCAGGTGGTCACCTCACACAGGCATGCCTGCACTCGCCTCAGGCCAGAAAGGAAAAGGCAGACACCATACTGGTAGGCCACTGCCCTGCCCAAGCATTCTCTGCCCCTGAGTCACTGCACCACCAGATCCCTCACAAACCTACCCCATAGTCTGCTCTGGCTATGGCAAAGTACAGGGAATGGACAAGCAGATTCCCGGAAGGTGCAGGACACCTGGAGATCTTACCCTCAATGTGGGCTACCCCTAAGCCAGAGGGATCTGCAGCCCACCAAAGTCCCCCTTGGGACAAAAAAAAATGTGGGTACAGTGCCAATCACTGGAAATGGCAGCACCAGATGCCAGGAATAGAAGTGGGAAATTGTCATCTCCTCACTGCCTCCCCTCACTATTGCAGACGCTGCAGAGGTTCTCCCTGCAAGGAGCAGGTGCATGTGTACCTGGAGAATGTACTTTTTGTGCTTTTGGCAGTGGCTTCACACTCGTTAAAAGTGAGCCTGCACTGCGTGGGCTTGCAGGAAGAGCAGGGGTCAACTCTCCCTCCCTACGCGGAGCAGCAGCATCCTAGCAGCAAAGGGCAGACAAGCCACAGAGTTGTCCACTCTGGATTGGATGAAGAGGCTCTGCCCGGGGCCCATTTTTGGTGGTGGCCACCACAGGGGCGTATACACGGCTTGCAGCCACGCTGTGGCCGAGAACTAAAGGTCAAAGTCTAAATGAGCTGAAGGTCATGAGCCTCGCAAGAAAGGTGTGATAAGGAAACAGGCTGTGTTCCTGCAGGCTCAGGACAGGAACTGGTGCACCCCTCCCTGCATCCTTCCCAGAAACCTCAGTGCACCCCAACACAGTCTCCTCTGACCACCCCCATCAGGGCGGGCACTTCCACTCATTATCAGCCTACCTGAGTTGGCTCTTATTCTTAAGCACCACCTACTGGGCTGGAGGCTAAACTGCACCACCCAATAAAAAAATCTGCCAGAAGGGCTTAGTGCTAGTGGATGAGATAAGCTTCCTAAGACCTCCACATCCTCAGCCACGCAGGAGACAGCATGTTGGCGCCTATGTCCAATGCACCACTACAACAGGCAGCATCTGAGAAAGCCACCACATAGAAGCTATCTGTAATCAAGAAACCCATACAGAGCCTTGACCCCATGAAAGCACCCAGTAATTAAGCCAAACAATCATATACAACACACAACACAGTCACATCCTCAAGGGAAAAAATAATAAAAATTTTAAAAGTCCAATCCAAAGAATAGCAAATTCAAAAATAAGAAATAACAGCTCCCTCAGATGAAAGGGAATTAGTGCATGAACTCCAGTGATACAAAAAGACAAGTTGTCTTGACAGCTTCAAAGGATATCACTAGTTATCTAGCAATGTATCCTATCCAAAATGAAAGGTCTGAAATGACAGATAAAGAATTCAAAATGTAGATTACAAAGAAAATCAATGAAATCAAAGAGAAAGTTGAAAATAGAAACAAACAAAAAAACAGAAAAAAATGATTCAGAATATGTAAGACAAGATAGCTATATTAAAAAAAATCAAATAGAACTTGGACATTGAAAAATATTAACTGAAGAATTTCAATATACAGTCGGAAGCTGAAACAATAGACTAGATAAGGCAGAAGAAAGAATTTCAGAGCTTGAAGACCAGACTTTCAAATTAACCCAGACAAAAATAAAGAAAAGGTATTTTTAAGAAATGAACAAAGCTTTTGAAAAATATGGGATCATGTAAAATGATCAAACCTATGACTTATTGGCATTCTTGAAAGAGAAGAAAAAATAGGCAATTTGGAAAACATATTTGAAGGAATAATTCAGGAAAATTTTCCTATTCTTGCTAGAGAGTTCTACATCCAGATACAAGAAATTCAGAGAACACCTGCAAGACACTATAAAAAATGACCACCCCCAAGGCAAATAGTAATCAAATTATCCAAATTCAATGCTGATGAAGAAATCTTAAAGATAACTAGAGAAAAGGGCCAGATTACCTACAAAGGATATCTCATCCTCCTAATAGCAAACTTTTAAGCAGAAACATTGAAAGCCAAAAGAGACTGAAGGCCTATTTTTAGCCTTCTTAAACAAAAAGAAAGTCAATAATTTTATATTCTGCCAAACTAAGCTTTATAAATGGAGAAATAAAGTCTTTCACAGGCAAGCAAATGCCAAGGGAATTTATCACCACCAGACTAATTCTACAAGAAATGCTCAAAGGAGCTCTAAATAAAACTGAAAGGACAATACTCACCTACCATAAAAGCACACATAAATATGAAGTTTACAGATCCTATTAAGCAATTACACAATTGAGACTACAAAGCAACTAGCTAACAACACTATAACTTCACATATCAATATCAACCTTGAATGTAATGACCTAAATGCTTCACTTAAAAGACATAGATTGGAAAAATGCGTTTTTAAAAATGACCCAATTATCTACTGCTTTAAGAGACCCATTTCATATATAATAACACCTACAAGCTCAAAATAAAGGGATAGAGGAAGATCTATCAGGCATATTGGGGGAAAAAAAGAGCAACAATGCTATTCTTTTAACAGATAAAACAGACTTTAAACCAAAACCAGTGGGAAAAAAATACAAAAGAGGGCATTATATAAAGGATTCAATCAACAGGAAGATTTAACTATCCTATATATAGAAAATATATCTGAGCAAATAATTCGGAAATATCCTGAATATGCACCCAACATCAGAGCCCCCAGATTTCTAAAACAAATACTACTAGATTTTTAAAAAAGAGATAATCATACGATAATAGTTGAAGACTTCAATGCCCTACTGACAGCACTAGACAGATCATTGAGGCAGAAAACTAATAAACTCAGGACACAAATTGTACTCTTGACCAAATGGATCTAATAGACATCTACAGAACATTCCTCCTACTAATGCAGACTATACATATTTCTCAACTGTGCATGGAATATTCTCTAAAATAGACCATATGCTTGGTCAGAAGGCAAGTCTCAATAATGTGAAAACATTGAAATCATATCAAGCATCTTCTCAGACCACAATAGAATAAAATTAGAAATCAACACCAAGAGGAACTCTCAAAACCACACAAGTACATTGAAATTAAACAGTTTGCTCCTGAATAACTTTTGAATAAACAAAAATTTTGGCAGAAATCAAAAATTTTTTTAAACCAATGGAAGCAGAGATACAATATACCAAAACCTCTGGAATACAGCAAAAATAGCTAACAGGAGGTTATAGCACTAGATGCCTACATCTAAAAGATAGAAAGATATTAAATTAATAATTTAATATTGCATCTAAAGGAATCAGAAAACCAATATTCAAACCAGCAGAATCAGAAATGATAAAGGTGTCATTAAAACTCATGATAAAGGTGTCATTAAAACTCATTCCACAGATATACAAAAGATCCTTAGGAACTACTACAAACATCTCTATGAGCACAAACTAGAAAACATAGAGGAAATGGGTGAATTCCTGGAAACATACAACCACTAAAGATTGAACCAAGAAGAAATTAAAATCCAGGATAGACCTATGGTGATTCATGAAGTTGAGTCAGCAATAAAAAAATCTTCCGACCAAAAAACAAAAGCCCAAGATCGAAAGGATTCATAGCCAAATTCTACCAGACATACAAAGAATAGCTACTACCAATCTTACTGAAACAATTTCAAAAAATTGAGATGAGATTCCTCCATAATTCATTCCATGAAAACCTTATCATTCTGATACCAAAATCTAGCAAGGACACAAACAGAAAACTATGGCAAAATATTCCTGATAAACGCAGATGCAAAAATCCTTAACAAAATACTAGAAACCAAAATCCAGCAATACATTAAAAAGATAATTCATCACAATCAAGTGAGTATTATTCCAGGGTTAGGCTTTGTGCCCTCTCCCAAATTTCATCTTGTATTATAATCTCCATAATTCCCATGTGGCTAGGGAGAAACCAGGTGGAGGTAATTAAATTATGGGGGTGATTTTCCCCATGCTGTTCTCATGATAACAAATGAGTTCTCATAAGATCTGATGGTCTTAGAGGAGGCTCTTCCCCCTTTGCTTGCCTCTCTCTCACCTGCCATCATGTAAGATATGCCTCTTCTCTTTCTGCCATGATTGTAAGTTTCCTGAAGCCTCCTCAGTCCTGCAGAACTGTCAGTCAATTAAACGTCCTTTCTTTATAAATTACCCAGTGTTGGAAATGTCTTTATAGCAGTGTCAAAACTAACTAATACAAAGCCAAAAACAAATAACCCTATTAAAAGATAGGCAAGGCAACAATCATATGAGAAAAGCTCAACATCACTGATCATTACAGAAATGCAAATCAAAACCACAATGAGATGCTACCTCAAACCAGTCAGAATGGCTATTATTAAAAAGTCAAAAAATAACAGAAGCTGGTGAGGTTGTGGAGAAAAAGGAATGCTTTTACACTGCTGGTGGCAGTATAACTTAGTCCAATCATTGTGAAAGACAGTGTAGCAATTCCTTAAACCTACAGATGAAAATATCATTAGACCCAGCAATCCCATTACTGGGTACATACCAAAGAAATATATGTTGTTTTATTATAGAGACACATGCACTTGTATGTTCACTGTACCACTATGAACTGAAATGCCCATCAATGATAGACTGAATAAAGAAAATGTGGTAAATATATACCATAGAATACTATGTAGAAATAAAAAAGAACAAGATCATGTCCTTTGCAGGAACATGGATGGAACTGGAGGCCATTATCCTTAACAAACTAATGCATGAAGAGAAAACAAAATACTGCATGTTCTCACTTACAAGTGGAAGCTAAATAATGAGAACACATGGACACATAGAGGAGAACAACACAAACTGGGGCCTACTGGAGGGCAGAGTGGAGAGGAGGGAGAGGGTCAAGAAAAATAATGGATAATAGGCTTAATACCTGGATGATGAAATAATCTATACAACAAACCCCTATGACACACATTTACCTATGTAACAAACCTGCATATCCAGCACATGTACCCCTGAACTTGAAAGTTTAAAAAAAAGTAGGCAAAGGACATAAACAGATGCTTCTCAAAAGAAGACATATAAGCAGCCAAGAAACATATTTAAAAATGCTCAACATCACTAATCATCAGAGAAATGTAAATTAAAACCACAAGTAAATACCATCTCATGCCAGTTAGAATGACTGTTATTAAAAAGTCAAAACATAACAGATGTTGGCTAAGATATGGAGGAAAGGAAATGCTTATGTGCTGTTAGTTAGAATGGAAATTAGTCCAACCCCTATGGAAAACAGTATGGAGATTTCTCAAAGAACTAAAAATTGAACTACAATTTGACCTACCAATCCCACTACTGGGTACCTACCCAAAGGAAAGGAAATCATTATATAGAAAAGACACCTGCACTCATATGTTTATCACAGAACTATTCACAATAACAAAGCCATGGAATCAACCTAAGCACACATCAGCAGATACTTGGATGAAGAAAATGTGGTATATATACACCATGAAATAATACTACACGGCTATAAAAAGGAATAAAATTATGTCTTTTGCAGCAACATGGAGGGAAAGAGAGAGACCCTACCTCAAAATATAAAAAATCAAAAAAATCAAAAAACCATGAGCCTGGATCTGAAATGTTACATTATCTGAAGACAGAGTGAAACTGGAATGCTGGAGAACTAATTGATCAATTTTCTTCTTGGAAAAGTTGATATTGCCTTAAAATTCTCAACTCTGTTATGTTTATATTGAACAACATTAAATGCATACCAGCCCTGGATAAGATATGTATCTTCAAATCTATAAGCATCCATTTGCCCAATCTGAATGTCAGGACTAGATGGAAACAGGCATGGCATAAGCCAAACCGTTAGAAAAAGCAGGGCACAGCTCTTCATGCAAGGACAATAGTCTTGAACAGAAGGAAGCAAACCTGAGCACAGTTCGCCAGGCTCTGAGAAAACCTGCTGTCTTCAAAGAATAGCCCCAAGACTATTACGAGGGACCCCCTCTCATTGTTTAGATCATTATTTTTATGCCAAACTGTCCTAATAGTTGACATTTTGTTATGCACCCAACAGGTGGGTAGCTTGGAAGATATCAACCCAATGAACACAATCAAGAAGGATTTAGCAAAGGAATGTTATTACTTGTAACAAGTGAGGCAAACACTGTGGCTAGTTCCCAAAAGCAGTAACTGCCTAGCTGGGTGCTGGGTCAGGCTATACAAGCTGTATTAGGGTTCTCTACAGGGACAGAACTAATAGGATGGATATGTATACAAAGGAGAGTTTATAAGTAATATTAACTCACACAATCACGAAGTCTCACAATAGGCTGTCTGCAGGCTCATGAGCAAGGAAGCCAGTCAAGTCCCAAAGCTGAAGAACTTGGAGTCTGATGTTCAAGGGCAGGCAGCATCCAGCATGGGAGAAATATGTAGACTGGGAGGCTAAGCCAATCTAGCCTTTCCATGTTTTTCTGCCTGCTTTATATTCTAGCCATGCTGGCAGCTGATTAGATGGTGGCCATCTAGATTAAGGATGGGTCTGCCTGTCCCAGCCCACTGACTCAAATGTTAATCTAATTTGGCAACATCATCACAGACACACCTAGGATCAATACTTTGCATCCTTCAATCCAGTCAAGTTGACACTCAGTATTAACCATCACATAGGCATAGGCTAATGAGGTGTGATCTGACTGGATCCTGCAATGAGTTGATGCCAGAACTCATCTGATTGGATCTTAAATCCTGCCCTAGGGTCTCTGCTTCTTAATTCAGACCCCCCTCCTGCATCCCAGAATTTAGGTTCCCCCTGTGGTTGCAGGCATGGTTAATATGAGCATGCTCAGATTATGTGACCAGAGGATCCATGGCAAATAAAAACAACTTACACCTCTGTTATATAAAATTGAACCAGCTTGGTCTGGTACAGCTATAATTTAAGTACTTACCATGCCCCAAACACTGTTTTAAGCACTTTATCTGTATTACAGATGAGGAAATAGACACAGAGATTAATTGGCATGTTGAAGACTATGCAGCTATTAAATGACAGCCAGGATTTGAACTCAGACTTGAATTCCGAGCTCATGTCCTGAAGCGTGGTGCTGTACTGCCTCCTATCATACATAAAGAGGCTCCCGTCAGCTAGGCTGGCTCATGCCCTGTGTGGCCTGGGGTTTCATCCTGTTGCTTTTCTGAGAGGCAAACCCCTGACAAACAAATCAAGCTGCCTCTTGCTATTACAGTAGGGAAGACAGAAGGCAGCAAGAAGCCTTAAGTGTTAATATCTTTGTTTACTTTGTCTTGATTAGCTTTTCATGCACCCTCAAATCCTTTTGTGACAAAATAAACTGAATTTAGGACCAGCTTTCTGGGCAATGTCTTGAGGGCTCAAGGGATACTCAATGATTCAGCATAGAGTTGGTAGTCAAGAAATGCTTGCATGAATGACAACTAGTGAATCAGTCAATTCAAAAGAATGTCTACATAACTATTTAGTGACCTCCTTATCTTATTCATTAAATACACATATCTTTCCTTGTGACACTTCAGTCATTTTATTATTTACTGCATTTGCCACACTTCTTCCTTCATGGCCTTGCTCATGTTGTTAGCTCTCCTAGATGAAAGCCCTACCTTTTCTAAGCTGCAAGTTTAAATCCTACTTAAGTCCTACTTCATCTAACTTAAGCATAGCTTATCTTTACTGGAGAAAAGTAATTTATCTCACCTCTGATATTGTACATCATCATCACTAAACACTGAAGTTGGTTCTGCATATGCTTTATTGTGTAACAGTAAGTTGCTTAAGGGAAGTGTCATTCCTATTTTATTTTTTTCTGTCCTTCTTTGTGTTTTATGTGGTACAGAGTGACATCCAAAGAAAGATAGTACTGGGTTTGAGTAGTGAGTATTTATGAATGAACCTTGTATTCCATATATTACAGTACTTATCAACTTTTAATTTACAATTCATCTTTTATCAACAGAATATCTCAGTAGTTAGCCACCTGCTTGGAGTATTTTCGAATGTTTTCTTACATTTTGCTGTGTTCATAATTGTATGTGCTTTTCATGGGAATTAATAGCTGCAATGAAGAAATCACTAACATTTATTAGAAATGAGAACAATTTTACTTTGGTATCCTAGAAAAATTGAGATTATTAGGGAGCAAAAAACTACATATCAAATTTATGCTAAGCATGTTATATTTTTAAAGAAAAATTATGAATAATGTAAGAGTTCAAACCCATATTTGTTGTGGTTCTTTTATCAGAAAGAAGACTCAATTAGAGTTGCAGTGTAGCCCTTGGAAATTTCTGAATTTAGTTATTAGTGTATGGACACCATATGTAAAGGAATTAGAAAAAGAATTATTCTGATTATTCAAAGAAACTCTACAAGAAAATAATGGATATTATACTTAATTATATAAAGACATTTATATTACCTTACTATTCTGTTATCTTTTGCAACGATTCTACATATATTTATATTTGAGAATGCAATTGAACTAGATGTAGCATTTTATTTTCTGTCACCCTTGCTCCCATATTGTGATTATTTTCTATTTTAAAATAGCATTTAAAACAGAAATATATGTGTATTGTAACATTACAAAGCTTGTAATACATAAACCCACATTGTCCTGTGTCAGAGCACATTGCATTTAAAGAATACCTCAACCAGTTCAACAGTATTAACAGTATTCATTCTTCACTTTTAACTCATTTTCAATCCTTTATGTGAGTCAATAGATATTTTATTATTATATTTTTAAGTTCTGGGATACATGTGCAGAACGTGCAGGTTTGTTACATAGGTAGACATGTCCCATGGTGGTTTGCTGCACCCATCAACTCATCATCTACATTAGGTATTTCTCCTAATACTATCCCTCCCCTAGCCTCCCACTCCCCAACAGGCCCTGGTGTGTGATGTTCCCCTCCCTGTGTTCATGTGTTTTCTGTTCAGCTCTCACATGAATGAGAACATGTGGTGTTTTGTTTTCTGTTCCTGTGTTAGTTTGCTGAGAATGATGGTTTCCAGTTTCATCCATGTCCCTGCAGAAAACATGAACTCACCTTTTTATGGCTTCATAGTATTCCATGGTGTATATGAGCAACACTTTGTTTATCCAGTCTATCATTGATGAGCTTTTTAGAGAAATAGTCATTTCTCTAATGACTAGTGATGATGAGCTTTTTTTCATATGTTTGTGGGCCACATAAATGCCTTTTTTTGAAAAGTATCTGTTCATATCCTTCACCCAGTTTTTGATGAGATTTTTTGTTTTTTTCTTGTAAATTTGTTTAAGTTCCTTGTGGATATTGAGCTTTTTGTCAGATGGACAGATTGCAAAAATTTTCTCCCATTCTGTAGGTTGCTTGTTCACTCTAGCGATAGTTTCTTATGCTATGCAGAAACTCTTTAATTAAATCCAATTTGTCAATTTTGGCTATTGTTGCAATTGCTTTTGGTGTTTTAGTCATGAAGTCTTTGCCTATGCCTATGTCCTAAATGGTATTGCCTAGGTTTTCTTCAAAAGTTTTTACGGTTTTAGGGCCTACATTTCAGTCTTTAATCCACCTTCAGTTAATTTTTTGTATAAGATGTAAAGAAGGGGTACAGTTTCAGTTTTCTGCATATGGCTAGCCAGTTTTCCCAACACCATTTATTAAATAGGGAATCTTTTCCCCATTGTTGGTTTTTGTCAAGTTTGTCAGATGATTGTAGAAGCTTGGTGTTATTTCTGAGGCTTCTGTTATGTTCCCTTGGTCTATCTACATATCTGGTTTGGTATCAGTATTATGCTGTTTTGACTACTGTAGCCTTGTAGTATAGCTTGAAATCAGGTAGTGTGATGCCTCCAGCTTTGTCCTTTTTGCTTGGGATTGTCTTGGCTATATGGGCTCTTTTTTGGTTCCACATGAAATTTAAAGTAGTTTTAAAAATAATTCTGTGAAGAAAGTCAATGGTAGCTTCACAAGAATAGCATGAATCTATAAATTACTTTGGGCAGTATGACCATTTTCATGATAATGGTACTTCCTATCCATGAGCATGGAATGCTTTTTCATTTGTTTGTGTCCTCTCTTATTTCCTTGAGCAGTGGTTGGTAGCTCTCCTTGAAGAGGTCCTTCACATCCCTTGTAAGTTGTATTCCTAGATATTTTATTCTCTTTGTAGCAAATGTGAATGGGACTTCACTCATGTTTCGGCTCTCTGTTTGTCTATTGCTGGTGTATAGGAATTCTTGTAATCCTTACACACTGATTTTGTATCCTGAGGCTTTTCTGAAGTTGCTTAATCAGCTTAAGAAGTTTGGGCTGAGAGAATGAAGTTTTCTAAATATACAGTTATGTCATCTGCAAACAGAGACAATTTGATTTCCTTTCTTCCTATTTGAATATCGTTTATTTCTTTCTCTTGCCTGATTGCTATGGCCAGAACTTCCAGTACTATGTTGAATAGGAATGGTGAGAGATAGGCATTCTTGTCTTGTACCAGTTTTCAAAGGGAATGCTTCCAGCTTTTGCCTATTCAGTGTGATATTGGCTGTGGGTTCCTCATAGATAGCTCTTATATTTTGAGATATGTTCCATCAATGCCTAGTTCATTGAGTTTTTAGCATGAAGTGGTGTTGAATTTTATTGAAGGCCTTTTCTGCATCTATTCAGATAATCATGTGGTTTTTGTTATTGGTTCTGTTTGTGTGATGGATTACATTTATTGATGTGTATGTTGAACGAGTCTTGCATCCCAGGGATGAAGCAGACTTGATTGTGGTGGACAAGCTTTTTGATGTGCTGCTGGATTTGGTTTGCCAGTATTTTATTGAGGATAGCCACATTAAAGTTCATCAGGGACATTGGCCTGAAATTTTCTTTTTTCTTTGTGTCTCTGTCAGGTTTTGGTATCAGGATGATGCTGGCCTCATAAAATGAGTTAGGGGAGTCCCTCTTTTTCTATTGTTTGGAACAGTTTCAGAAAGAATGGTACCAGGTCCTCTTTGTACCTCTGGTAGAATTCCACTGTGACTCCATCTGGTCTTCAGAACTTGTTATTGGTCTATTCAGGTATTTGACTTCTTCCTAGTTTAGTCTGGGGAGAGTATATGTGTTCAGGAATTTATCCATTTCTTCCAGATTTTCTAGTTTATTTGCATAGAGGTGTTTATAGTATTTCTAATGGCAGTTTGTATTTCTGTGGGATCAGTGGTCATATCCCCTTTATCATTTTTTTATTGTGCCTATTTGATTCTTCTCTTCTTCCTTATTAGTCTGGCTAGTGGTCTATCTATTTTGTTAATCTTTTTAAAAAAGCAGCTCCTGGATTCATTGATTTTTTTGAAGGGTCTTTCGTGTCTCATCTTCATCAGTTCTGCTCTGATCTTATTGATTTCTTGTCTTCTGCTAGTTTTTGAATTTGTTTGTACTTGCTTCTCTAGCTTTTTAATTGTGATATTAGTGTGTCAGTTTTAGATCTTTCCCATTTTCTCCTGTGGGCATTTAGTGCTATAAATTTCCCTCTAAACACTGCGTTAGCTGTGTCCCAGGGATTCTGTTACATTGTGTCTTTGTACTCATTGGTCTCAAATAACTTAGTCATGTCTGCTTTATTTTCATTATTTATACAGTAGTCATTCAGGGGCAGGTTGTTCAGTTTCCATGTAGTTGTGCGGTTTTGAGTGAGTTTCTTAATCCTGAGTTCTAATTTGATTGCACTATGGTCTGAGAGACTGTTATGATTTCTGTTCTTTTGCATTTGCTGAGGAGTTTTACTTCCAATTATGAGGTCCATTCTAGAATAAGTGTGATGTGGTACTGAGATGAATATATATTCTGTTGATTTGGGATGGAGAGTTCTGTAGATGCCTGTTAGGGCTGCTTGGTCCAGAGCTGAGTTCAAGTCCTGAATATACTTGTTTATTTTGTCTTGTTGATCTGTCTAATATTGACAGTGGGGTGTTAAAGTCTCCCACTATTATTGTGTGGGAGTTTAAGTCTCTTTGTAGGTCTCTAAGAACTTGTTTTATGTATCTGGGTGCTCCTGTACTGGGTGCATATGTATTTAGGATAGTTAGCTCTTGTTGCATTGATCCCTTTACCATTATGTAACACCCTTCTTTGTCTTTTTTGATCTTTGTTGGTTTAAAGTCTGTTTTATCAGAGACTAGGATTGCAACCCGTTTTTTTTTTTTGTTGTTGTTGTTGTTTTTTTTTGCTTGGTAAATATTTCTCCATCCCTTCATTTTGAGCCTGTGTGTCTTTGCAAGTGAAGCGGGTCTTTTGAACACAGCACACTGATGGGTCTTGACTCTTTATCCAATTTGTCAGCCTGTGTCTTTTAATTGGGACATTTAGCCCATTTACATTTAAGGTTAATACTGCTATTTGTGATTTTGATCCTGTCATTATGATGCCAGCTGGTTATTTTGCCTGATAGTTGATGCAGTTTCTGCATAGTCTTGATGGTCTTTACATTTTGGTCTGTTTTTGCAGTGACTGGTACTGTGACTGAATTGCAGATGATGGGCTCAGGCCGCTCCCTGATAGGATGTGTTCTTCCAGGACACTGGTCCCTCACTCACCCAAGAATGGGGAAGAGAATGCTGCCTTGTGCAGTGAGCTCATTTAAGCAAATATCAGACCCCAAAGAGTTTTGCAGAATGTTATTTATTTTGGCAGAGAGAGAGAGACAAAGGAGAAAGAAACGGAGAGAGAGAGCGCAAGCTCCCATGCTGTCGTGAGAGGGTATCCAGAGATAGAGTCTGCTCAGATGTGGGAGAAGAGGACTTTTAACCTGGGATTTCTTCCCCCTCATTCAAGTTTTCTGTCCTATGAAAGGAATTCCTTTAAACTTCTGCTGGAGTGATTGATCTTTGATTTCTGAGATCTGATTTGTTGTTTGGCCCACAGTTCTCCCATAGCTTTTCATGGGCTTTCTATACAAAGGAAACTCAACTGGGTAGTCTATCCTCCTGCATGTGTGAAAGTTAAACAAAGACCTCTAAGCTTCCAGATGGAGATATGAAAACAGGCAGGTGAGGCATGTCAGTGGAAAGTTCTTGCCTTTGAAATCATGCCCTATTGTCGATCCGAGGAGAGAACACATTCCCTCAGTACCAATTTCTCCTTTCCATATTTAGTGCTTCTTTCAGGAGCTCTTGCAAGGCGGGCCTGAGAGATAAATTCTCTCAGCATTTGCTTGCCTGTAAAGAATTTTATTTCTCCTTCACTTATGAAGCTTAGTTTGGCTAAATATGAAATTCTGGGTTGAAAATTCTTTTCTTTAAGAATGTTGAATATTGGCTCCCACTCTCTTCTGGCTTGTAGGGTTTCTGCCGAGAAATCCACTGTTAGTCTGATGGGCTTCCCTTTGTGGGTAACCTGACCTTTCTCTCTGGCTGCCTTTAACACTTTTTTCTTCATTTCAACCTTGGTAAATCTGACAAAATTACATGTCTTGGGTTGCTGTTCTTGAGGAGTATCTTTGTGGTGTTCTCTGTATTTCCTGAATTTGAATGTTGACCTGTCTTGCTAGGTTGGGGAAGTTATCCTGCATAATATCTTAAAAAGTCTTTTCCAATTTGGTTCCATTCTCCCTGCCACTTTCAGGTACACCAAACCAATGTAGGTTTGGTCTTTTAACATAGTCCCATATTTCTTGGAGGGTTTGTTCATTCCTTTTCATTCTTTTCTCTCTAATCTTGTCTTCACACTTTATTTCATTAAGCTGACCTTCAATCTCTGATATTCTTTCTTCTGCTTGATTGAATTGGCTACTGATACTTGTGTATTCTTCATGAAGTTCTCATGGTGTATTTATTAGCTTAATTGGGCTACTGTGTTCTTTTCTAAACTGGTTATTCTAGTTAGCAATTCTTCTAACCTTTTATCAAGGTACTTAGCTTCTTTGCATTGGGTTAGAACATGCTCCTTTAGCTTGGAGGAGTCTGTTATTACCCACCTTCTGAAGCCAACTTCTGTCAATTAGTGAACCTCATTCTTCCTCCAGTTTTGTTCCCTTGGTGGTAAGGAGTTGTGATCCTTTGGAGGAGAAGAGGAATTCTGATTTTTAAAATTTTCAGCATTTTTGTGCTGGTCTTTTCTCATCTTCATGTATTTATCTAACTTTGGTCTTTGACGCTGGTGAACTTCAGATATAGTTTTTGTGTGGGTGTCCTTTATGTTGATGTTGATATTACTGCTTTCCATTTGTTAGTTTTCCTTCTAACAGTCAGGCCCCTCTGCTGCAGGTCTGCTGGAGTTAGTTAGAGGTCAACTCCAGACACTGTTTGCCTGGGTATCACCAGCAGAGGCTACGGAACAGCAAAGATTGCTGACTGTTTCTTCCTCTGGGAGCTTCATCCCAGAGGGTCACCTGCCAGATGCCAGCCAGAGCTATCCTGTATGAGGTGTCTGCAACCCCTGCTGGGAGGTGTCTCCTAGTCAGGAGGCACAGGAGGCAAGGACCCACTTGAGGAGGCAGTCTGTCCCTTAGCAGAGCTCGAGCACTGTTCTGGGAGATCTGCTGCTCTCTTCAGAGCCAGCAGGCAGGGATGTTTAAGTCTGCTGAAGCTGAATTCACAGGTGTGCCTTCCCCCAGGTACTCTGTTCCAGGGAGATGGGAGTTTTATCTATAAGCTTCTGACTGGGGCTGCTGCCTTTCTTTCAGAGATGCCATGTCCAGAGAGGAAGAATCTAGAGAGGTAGTCTGGCTACAGTGGCTTTGCTGAGCTCTAGTGGGTTCTGCCCAGTTCAAACTTCCTGGCAGCTTTGTTTACACTGTGAGGGGAAAACCACCTACTTAAGCCTCAGAAATGGTGGATGTCCTTCCTCCCACCAAGCTCGAGCATCTCAGGTCAACTTTAGACTACTGTGCTA
Organism: Sapajus apella; assembly: GCF_009761245.1. Taxonomy (NCBI): domain Eukaryota; kingdom Metazoa; phylum Chordata; class Mammalia; order Primates; family Cebidae; genus Sapajus; species Sapajus apella. Next base: position 26,523,200 of record NW_022436949.1, on the reverse strand, counting down.
GCACCTAGAATTTCAAGCTATTGGATATTAGCTTGCTGGGCTCCGTGGTGTAAGAGGGGGTGAGGATCTGTTGAGCTAGACCACTTGGCTCCCTGGCTTCAGCCCCATTTCCAGAAGAGTAAGCAGTTCTATCTTGCTGGCATTCCAGGAGTCACTGGGGTACAAAAAGAAACCTCTTGCAGCTAGCTAGGTATCTGCCCAAACAGCCATCCAGTTTTGTGCTTGAAACCCAGGGCCCTGCCAGGTGATGCAGGCACCTGAGGGAATCTCCTGGTGTGCAAGTTGTGAAGACCATGGAAAAAGTGTAGTATCTGGGCTGGCTAGCACCCTTCCACACGGCACAGTCCCTCACAGCTTCACTTGGCTAGGGGAGGGAGTTCCCCAACCCCTTGAGCTTCCTAGGTGAGGCGATGCCCCACCATGCTTCAGCTCAGTGAGATGAACCAGATACCTCAGTTGGAAATGCAGAAATCACCCACCTTCTGCATTGAGCTCCTGGGAACTGCAGACAGGAGATGTTCCTGTTCGGCCATCTTGCCAGCCACCCCTGAATCAGTAGATTTTTAAAAATTCTAATTTCTGGCCGGGCGCGGTGGCTCACATCTGTAATCCCAGCACTTTGGGAGGTCGAGGCGGGTGGATCACTAGGTCAAGAGATTGAGACCATCCTGGTCAACATGGTGAAACCCCGTCTCTACTAAAACTACAAAAAATTAGCTGGGCATGGTGGTGCGTGCCTGTAATCCCAGCTGCTCAGGAGGCTGAGGCAGGAGAATTGCCTGAACCCAGGAGGCGTAGGTTGTGGTGAGCCGAGATCGCGCCATTGCACTCCAGCCTGGGTAACAAGAGTGAAACTCTGTCTCAAAAAAAAAAAAAAAAAAAAAATTCTAATTTCTTCAGATGTCTGAAATTCCTGGGAACCACTCACTCTCCTTCACCTACAGAGCTCAATTTCTCCTCCTTACCATTCTGATCTCTCAAGTTTTTTCTGGGCTGCCTTTTGCCACAGAACACCTTGCAATTGGTCCCATTTAACACCTCTAACACACACACATATGCAGGTGATGCACACAACATTCCCACCACCAACAGGTCCTGGAGAGCCCTGTTCTCCAGCTCTGACTTCCTCTGTAGTGAGAATCGGCCTGCACAAACTTTTATCCTTTCTCTTTTCTTCCATGGAGTATTGGATTAAAAGGAAAAAGAAGCCGGGCGCGGTGGCTCAAGCCTGTAATCCCAGCACTTTGGGAGGCCGAGGCGGGTGGATCACAAGGTCAAGAGATCAAGACCATCCTGGTCAACATGGGGAAACCCCGTCTCTACTAAAACTACAAAAAAAATTAGCTGGGCATGGTGGCGCGTGCCTGTAGTCCCAGCTACTCAGGAGGCTGAGGCAGGAGAATTGCCTGAACCCAGGAGGCGGAGGTTGCGGTGAGCCGAGATCGCGCCATTGCACTCCAGCCTGGGTAACAAGAGCGAAACTCCATCTCAAAAAAAAAAAAAAAAAAGGAAAAAGAAAGAGGTCTGTGAACACACATATTATTAATTTTTTCTTACTTATCCCAACTGAAAAAGAGTAATATTAAATGCCCTTTATTATACCATGTGTCAAACTCATGTCACAGGGTCTGTCAGTAGTACTCATTTTTTCTGCTGGATGTCAGGAATACATGATTTTTTAAAGTGTTGGTGAACTATTTTTTAAAACGAACATCTTTTTAGAAATGTTCTAGTATTGAGAAATATTGAGAAGTAGTACAGAGAATTCCTATATATCCTATACTCAGTTTCCCTTATTATCACCTTATAAATATTGATACATTTTTAGTTTATGTTTTATGTAAATTTCTTTAGTAAAGGAAATGTTTTTGTTTATTTGTTTGTTCCTTTTTGTTTCAGAATTATATCCAGGATAATTCATTATATTTAGAGTTGACCATTGAACAACATGGAGGTCAGGGGTGCCAATAACCTGTGCAGTTGAAAATCTGAGTATAATTTTTGACTCCCCCAACCTTACCTGCAAATAGCCTACTGTTAACCTGAAGGTCTACCAATAACATGAACAGTTGATTAGTACATATTTTGTGCATGTATTATCTACTGTATTCTTATGATAAAATAAACTAGAAAAAAGGAAATGTTATTAATAAAATCATAAGGAAGAGAAAATATATTCACTATTCACTAAATGGAGGTGGATCATCATGGATCATCTTTATTTCTGTCAACTTCACATTGTGCAGACTGAGGAAGAGCACAAAAAGGAGGGTTTGGTCTTGCCTTCTCAGAGGTAGCAGAGGCTAAAGAAAATCCACATGTAAGTGTACATGTGTATTTCATACCTATGTTTCTCAAAGGTCAACTGCAGTTGTATGTCTCTTTAATCTTCTTCTATTGGCTGTGACAGCTCCTCAGACTCTCTTCGGTTTTGATAATCTTGACACTTTTAAGGAGCATCAATCAGATATTTTGTAGCATTTCCTTCAACGGGGATTTGTCTGATATTTTTCTCATGATTAAACTGGGACTATGTGTTTTGGGGAGGAAGGCACAGGGTAAAGTGCCATTTTCATCATATTGTGTCAAGGGCACATACTATCAACATTACTTATCATGGTTGATGGTGACCTTGATCCTCTGACTGAGATATTGCTTGTTAGGTTTATCCACTTAAAGTTACTTTTCCCTTTTCCACTCTTCATAGACGAACTACAGAGCCAGGTTTTCATAAGTTAAATGAATTATATTTCAGCTTTTAGAGTATAAGATTAGTTGATTCGACTAGAAAAAAATCCCTTGCTAAAATATTAAATAACAAAGAATTGGCTCAATTTTCCCAATTAAACTTCAGTTTGCTTTTCAAAATTTTAGGGGTGTTTCAATAATTTGGCTCAATTTTCTGGGAAGAATGATATAAAAGGGATTCCCTAGGAAGGTCAGGTTGTTTTAGTAAAGATTTTTTATGTAATTCATACACAAACTATTTGAATAATCAGAAGAAATCAGATTTTATTTGTAGCAAAGCGAAATGATTATATTTTTCATATGCATTCCAAAATAGAGAAAGTATATATAAAGAAAAGGAGATAGAATATATCTAAAATTTAATGGAAAATGTCTGTTATAACCGCTATAAAGGAGAGTTTTCTATAGTAAGGTCATTTGTATCATCATTATTATAAACAATACTCATAACAGGCATTATTCAACTAAAATGAAATTAAATTGGAAAGATAGTGTAATATCACTAAACCAAAATTATGAAGATTTGAAGAAAGAACTCTACATCTTTTCTTTTGCAAATTCTCTTAACATCTCTCTTGCTACTTTAGTTCTTTTCTCTTTTCATTTAAATTCTGTCTTTAATGAGATAGTTCAAATGGCCACATCTTAACAACAGATTTAAAGAGTTGGCACCGTCATTAAGGGGTTACCAATGTTCAAACTTCTGCCTGGGATAAAATTGAAATAAGGTTTTAAATTCTTATTTTATTTTCTATTTAATTTTAACTAATAAAACATGAGAAAAACTCTTACATTGGTGTGAAACCACAGTAGGATTAAGAAGAAACTTAGACGGGCAAGTTCCCAGCGCTCCACTCTGAAAGGTCAATAAACATTCTGGAATAAATCAGGAATATGGTGCCAGTTAAGAAAGGCCTGCTCATTCAACTTCCAGAATAACCAGAGAAATAGAAATTATTGTGACTGCAAATAGATTTTTTTAAAGTCCTTGCAGATATGCTCTTGATCAAGAGCATCAAACTCTCTGAAGTCAGCTGGAATACAGTCATACAAAGTCAGCAGTCTCAGCAGAATTTCTGAAAAGTCATGGATGTCAAGACCAATTTACAAGGAAAGTTATTTGTGATTACCTAAATTTTAGGAATTACAGTGCCTCCAAAGAAGTTGTATCATGATAGGAAACAGCATGTAACAAAATATGTGATAAATTCCTTATTTTGCCTCTTTTATTTATAATATTTGTGAATATTAAATAGGATTAATGTACATGATATAAGATGGAAATGCACTATAAGGTGTCCAGTGAAAAAATCTCCCCTTTTCCCCTGTGCCTCAAAAACCATTCCACTCCTTAAATGCAATCAGCTTTCCTAAACTTCAGGAGATACTCCATTCATTTCTCAAATTATCCACATAAATCTTATTCCACATAAATAGCAAAATGCTATATATGTTGTTCTGCACCCTGTAATTTTTTTTCCCTTAAAACATCTTGGAAAATTTCCATATCACAAATACAGAATTTCATATTTTTTAAATGATTCATAGGGTAATTGCATTATGTGGTTGAATGATAATTAATATATTAACTCTCACTGATGGACATTTTAGTTGTTTATAAGCTTTGACATTATAACTGATGTTCTAATTAATCTTCATCATACATATCACATGTATTCTTAAAATACCTATCAAAAATACTTTATTGTGTATAATATTCACTAATTGAAAACCAGCTTTTTTTTAAGACTTTAAGTAAAGTCTAAAGAAAAGACTTTTAAAAAATAAGAATATCAGTTTGAATGATTAGGTGAGCAGTTAATATACTGAGGGCCCCAACACACCACAATTTTGCCTTAGGTTTTTAGTGTTTTTCCTAAGATAGTTTATGTATTTGGAGACACCAATCAAGATACAAAGTCAGGAAAAAAAGAGGGAGATTTTGTGAAAATTATGAATTTATTTATAAGAAGGTTTTTAAACACTACAGAAATCATCCTACTTACTTATACATGTAGGAAATGATCAACTTCTTGACGCTAAAACTTTACCAAAAATTCCAAAGCTTATCATTACCATTCACATAGACATAAAATGGGTAAGATCAATAGCAGCACATACCATGATGGGATATAAGAAAGATTCCTCTATTCTACCTAAGTAGGATTAGAATCACAGAGACTCAGTATTAGACAGCAGTGACCTCTAGTTACCATAGGTTAACAGGCTTCTGTCAATACTAAGGCAAGAAAATTTCTGGCCAGACGAGGTGAAATGCTGCTGGAAGAAAAACTAAAACAACTTTCTCATGACCTCTGAGTTATTCTTAAACAGCTGACAAGAGACTAGATAAGTGAAAACCTGAGGAGACATCCCACAACTAGAGAGATAATTTGCAAGAAAAAAAATGTGGCAATCAAATACAATATCTTAAGAAAAGATGTTCATTAAGTCATACAGATTCAAGTCCTACTGCAGGAGACTTCTAGGAACACTAAAAATAGAGGACAAAGGTAACCAGCAATGTATAATCATTATTTTAAGTTCTTTTTGTTGAATGATCTATGTAATGACCTGAGTCGTATAAAAGAGTTCCAATTTCAGATACTTTTATTCTTTTTAATCAAGGAAGTTTCCTAAAGATATTATTAAATATGATATACATTTAAATTATTAGGTTTTATATTAAAAATCAATTAAAAATTATTAGAATTCTGCCTTTTTTCAATTAAAAAATGGGTATAGAATCTGCATAGACATATCCCCAAGTAAGATGTACAAGTGATCAACAAGCATGTGAAAAGATACTCAAAATCATTAGTTATCTGGATGATGCAAATCAAAAGCACAGTGAGATATTACCTTACAACCACTAGGATGGTTAAAACTTAAAAGTACAATAATAATAAGTGTTGTCAAGGACACAGAGAAATTGGAAACCTCACATGCTACTAGTGGAAATGTAAAATGGTACTGCCACTTTGGAAAATAGTCTGGTGATTAACTGCTCAAATCATTAAACATGGACTTACAAAAAGATGCAGCAATTATACTTCCAGGCATATCCCCAAAAGAAATGAAATATGGCCACACAAAAACTAGCACATGAATGTTTATAGCAGCATCATTCACAAGAGTCAAAAGGTAGAAACACCCCAAATGTCCATCAACTGATGAATGGATGAATAAAATGTGGTATAGTCATAAAATGGAATATTTGTCCATAAACAGGAATGAGGTACTGATAAATGCTGCAACATGAACCTTGAAAACATTGTACTAAGCAAAGGAAGCCAATCACAAAAGACCATATATTATATAATTATATTCACATGAAATTCCAGAACCTCAAAATCTAGAGACAGAAAGTAGATTAGTAGCTGCTTAGGGGTAGAGCAAGAGGAGTATAAGGTAGGGGGTTGTCTTTGTTTGTGTTGCTATAACAAAATATCTGAGACTGGATAATTTATAAAGAACATAAATTTATTTCTCATAGTTCTGCAGGCTGGGAAGTTTAAGATCAAAACGCCACTAAGTTCATTTTCTGGTGAGAGGCCAGTCTCTACTTCCAAGATGGTGCCTTGAATATTATAACCTCTGGAGAGTAGAAAAACCATGTTCTCATATGGTAAAAAGTGGAAGGGCAAAAAGGGATGAGCTCCCTCCATCAAGCCTTTTTGTAGGAGCACCTAATTCCATTAATGAGGGAGGAGCGTTCATGGCCTAATCACCTCTTAATACTAACACATTGACAATACCTGAATTTCGGAGGAGACACATTCAAACCATAGCAGGGGTGATTACTAAAGTGTGCAGTTTCTTAAGGAGGTGATGAAAATGTTCTACAAATTGACATCGCATATCTGTGACTACAGTAAAAACCACTGTGTTGTAGACTTTAAGTGTATGACTTGTGTAGTTTGAGAATTATATCTAAATAAACCTGTTTTTTTAAGTCATCCACTCCCCAGGAAAAAAAAAATTTGCCCTTGTTATATAATTCTGCGTCTGCTCTAGTTTATTTACATAATCTCTGCTTTCTGGGAGGATTAGCAGTTTTGTAATAAGACAAGGGACAGTTTTACAGAGAAAGAAATAATCACAGTGGTCTTTTTAACCTTCTGTATAATCAAGCACCATTGAGCATTTAGCAGCCAACTGTCAGAAGCAGCTTCTGCCAGAATATTCTGAAGCATTCATGAAGAATGAGTTATCCTGATTTCTGAATTGTCAGGGTGAGAAAAACACAGCTGCTTTCAATGGAAAGAAAATTAGATTGAAAAAAGAAGGAGCAAAGAAATATTCCTATTGTTCATGGAAGTCTCTTTTTTGCTAGGTTTCCAAAGTCCATGGACTATCAGGAAATGAAACTCTTTACCTGTTATTTCTGCATACCTATTTACAACTGCTTCTGTATAAAACCATGAACATAGAGGAAAATTAGGGAGACATTCTTCTCACCTCAATGAATTTCTATTGTGCACTCAGTCTGCAGGATAGTGTAAGATGACTTTTCGAGGGAATAGAATAAAAACCTTAGACAATTTCTTGTCATTAGCAGGACACACCAAATGCTTTTTTCTTTTTTTTCAGTTCAGCGTTCTTAAAACCCAGGTCTCTAGATTTGCATATGATTCAGGCAGTGAGCTAACTATTGTATGTGTATTATTTTATTTCACACCAGCACCATGAAGCAAATGTGTTAGTGCAGACCCTTTAAAAATGCATTAAAAAAGCTGACAAAATACAAAATATTCAAAGATTCAAGGCTAGGAAGGAGACAAAAACCAGAGAGATAAGCTGAGACCAATGGTGTAGTGGATATCAGAGTTCTGTAAATACCTGATCTTTGGAGGTTTAGGTTTTAAGATAAAATGAAGTACTAGAGACTGGAGACATGGCTTTGGGCCTATGAAATATTCAGGATCTGGATAACTACCTCATCAGTAAAAAGGGGATTAGAAAAATCTATTGAAAAGCAAAGGGAACTATAAGGTTGCATTTTGGTTCCACCTGAAAACCAGGTAGAAAAAAATACAGTCAGCTTGTACACAGGTGTGGGGTTTAAATTTCAATTTATATAACTCAAATTCAATTTATTTAAATTCAATTTTTTTTTTTTTTTGAGACAGAGTTTCCACCCAGGCTGGAGTGCAGTGTCACAATCTCAGCTCACTACAACCTCCACCTCCCAGGTTAAAGCAATTCTCCTGTCTCAGCCTCCTGAGTAGCTGGGACTACAGGTGTCCATCACCATGACATGATAATTTTTTATTTTTAGTAGAGGTGGGGCTTCACCATGTTGGCCAGGTTGGTCTCGAACTCCTGACCTCAAATGATCCACCTACCTTGGCCTCCCAAATTGCTGAGATTACAGGTGTGAGCCACTGCACCTGGCCTCAAATTTATACAATGTACACGTTCTGAGAAATACCAGTCTAAGAAACAAATTTAAAATTGTACCCAAATTTAAGGGTGCCTAATAAAAAACCAAAAGGAACTCTTTAGAGAGAGATACTCAGGTCTTATGAAGTTGCCAGACATAGGGTTCAGAGGAAGATGAGCTCACAGCTCACAATTACAAAACACAAGCTCAATAAAACTAATTTGATGGAGCTGACAAAAGCTGTCAAAATGGGATTAGATATTCTAATTGGGACATTAAATATAGAAGATATTAGGTACAGAGAAGAGAAAAAGAGAGAGAGAGAAAGAGGTAAGAGAGTTTTTTCTTGCAGAGAGAAGGAAATACACATAGCTAAATAAATTTCTATGTGATCCATTTGTAAAATATGTGAATATAATAAATTTGATATGTAAGTAGAACTCTGTACCTAGCAAATTAAGAATAAACATTATCTAGAATGCATAGAACGTTTATGAAATCAAACATGTGACAGGCCTTAAAGCAAATGTCAATATCATATAAGAATAAATATCATACAAATTATGTTTGTTCTCTAATCACAACATATGGATCCAAGAAAAAAATAAAATTGAAATTTTAAAATGCCTTAAACAATATTGAAAGTGGTGCATATCAAACAGTTTAGGTATTACAATGTTGCTAACAGTTTAGGTATTACATTCTTGCATGTCTCTTGTAGGTCATGTACAAGTTTCTTTAAAATCTATACCTAAAGATTGGAATTTCTTGGCTACAGGACATGGTCATGTTAAACTTTTAAGATAATGTCAACTTGTTTTCTAGCTTGTTGTACCAGTTTATACTTGGCAGTTATAAATACAGCATTATTTATAATATAGTTATTCCCAAATTTTATGCATTATAATAAAGTATTTATTATAAAGTTATAAATTTTTTATATTATAAAAATCCTGGATTAAATATTCTTAAATAAGAATTTTTTAATCTTGTCCTTTTTTATAGTATAATTTCCTGGGACTGAAATTCTGGGATAGCAGGTATGCATGCATATTTTAAACTTCATTATGTATTTCTCATTGCCTTTCAGAAATATCCATGAGAGTCCATTTTTTTATATACTTGCCAAGCAAAATAGTATCAATTTTTACTATCTTTGCCAATCTTATAGTTGAAAAATGATAGTCTCATTGTTGTTTCCATATTTATTTATTATTCGGTTGGTTTTAATACCTCTCCATATATTTATTATCCTTTTGCATGAGAATTTGGAGATTTACTTTAAATTGCGAATAATTTGAATCAGCCAAAGGTAATATATATATATATATATATACATATATATATATGTATATATGTATATACACATATATATATGTATATATATATATATGATAATCATAGTTTTTATTAAGTTTTTGTCATGTGGCATACAATTGACTAAGGACTTTGCATATCTGGTTTATTCATTAATTTATCTATTCATTTAATAGTTGTTAACTCAGACCCAGGGAGTGACCAGTTGTGCAACAGTGAGCAAAACAAAGCATTTGCATTTAACTCAGTGAGAGGATGGCAATAATCACCAAACACATAATTACAAAATAGGAAGTGAAATAAAAAGAAGAGTATGCTAAAATAGAGAATAACGTAGAGCTGTGTATGAATGGAATAATTAAAGAAGGTTTTCTGAAAATAGGGCCCTAATTCATGAGAAGCCAAAAAATCCTGGAAAGGAAAGAGCTTTCTTGCAGAAGGAAGAATATATGTAAAGACCTCAGGAAAATGAGGAACTGAAAGATGGGCCCTGTGACTAGCATGAAGTAGGTGAAGGGGAAAGGATGTGAAATTAAAATGAAGAAGTCAGCAGCAATTAGCCCTCTTAGGGCCATGTTGGCCAAGATGCAGAGGCCACTTCATTCCTTGTGCTATAAGAAGCTTAACCTAAGACAGAGGTGCCCAGAGGTGGTCTTGACCTTCTACCAATGACCCAGATCTGAAGATTATTTAGCACCAGATTCCTATTATTCCACAGAGTATAAATTAAATTGCAATTTTTAAGAATATATAATTATCATATCTCTCATAGATTTAAGAAAGCTGAACAATATAAATTTGAACTTGCATAAGAAGTATTTAATATCTTCTATAAAACAATGCCCTACTAAGTGCTGAAGATAAAACTTAAACAGAATACTCTAAATCAGTGCTCTGCTTATGACATTGCAAGAAAAGATCTACTCCTTGAGTCTACTGACGGTGTTCCACTATTTCACTTCATGTACAAACTGGATTTACTGAAACATTTGTAGGAATATTCTTGCTAGGTAAATGTATCTGCAATTTGATAGCATTATTTGCAACCTTGTCATTTTGATTAGATATTGTCTTGCTTCATCTGCTTTTAAATGTTCTTAAGGCCACAGTAAATAAGATCTCCTTAGCAGCTTTTCATTCCTATTTGATCCTCACAAAAACCATGAGACTTTGGCTTAGCAAATATTGTCTCGTTTTTATAGATGAAGAGGTACAAGATAACCTCACTGAGCTTCAGATTTCTTTCTTTTTTTTTTCAAGAATTACACTTTAATAGTGGCATGTTGTCAATACAGAAATGACGTATCTTGGATCAAATCATTTGAAGGAAAGTTATTACTTAAGGGAAAGAAAATACACAAGAATCCACGAGAACAACAGTTACATTAAATGTTGAAATAAAAATTATCTTTTGTTTACATCTGGAATTCAGATGGCCCATCTTCACTGTTTCTGCAGAGAACTAAGAGGGGGAAAAGAAAATCACCTAAATACATGGAGGTATTTTTTAAGGCTAGCTATACACAAACTCCACATTGGCATTTTTCTTCGGTCTTCATCTCAACTATTAAAGAGTTTAAAAATCAAACATAATTTACTAATGAACAACTGCACACTTCATATACTATGACCATTTGATAACCAGTACAACTAACCCCAAATGCTGATTTGTCCTCAATTTATAAATAGTAAAAATAAAACAAAAAGGTCTTTCCTAGTTAACTTTCTTGAAGGTTGTTTTAACTCAATATAAAATGAAGCAAAATTATACTATGTTTAAAAAAAAAAAAAGTGAAAAAGGCAGCAATACTAGCATTTTCTGAACTATGGGTTTTAAATATTTAAAAGACTCTTGATTAATATGAATAATAAAACCTGGATGCTGCTCAAGCAAATAGGATGCCAGAAAATGCTTTCCCTATGAAAATACTTATCTCATTGAAAACAACAGGATATAACGTACAACTGAAAAACTAGGGGAGAATTCTTAAATAAGACAATATAAATTACCTGCCAGTGAAACGGAGGGCAATTTTTTGGCCATTCATATTGTTTTTTTTTTATAAAACATCTGATAAGACTCATTTAAAATTCTATAGGATTAAGAATTTTTAACCTTTTGAAGTACCTGCCTAGGATCTCTGTTAAAACAAGGTATGTTCCAATGATTTTACACCAAGATCCACAAATTCTTTGAAAATTAAAAAAAAAAAATGAAATTTATCAAGTTGGTCAGGCATGGTGGCTCACGCCTGCTGTAGTCCTTGTAACCTAGAAAACGCAGGTAATGATGCTTACCCTGCCCACATCTCATACCTATTCAGATAAAAGAAAATAAAACAATGGGTGGGACAGTGCCTGAAGAAATAAATACATCATGAAAGATAAGCTAGGATTATATTATCACAATATAGGACACTTTTGTATCATAAACATTATAATACAGATGTGTAAAAAGTGTGCATATGATCCATATCACATCTTCATCTTGTTCTAAGCCATCATGGTAATGAACTTTGAGATGAAAGAAGACCTAAATCTGTCACTACAAAGTGGCTCAATCTCTTACATTTTAAAACATCTCCTTTTAGGTTAACGATTTTTGGCAAAGGGTAAGTTGATATAAAGTTGAAACTCCTCATCAGGCTATCTCACCAGAGTCAAAGGTTTCCCAGAAAACAGGTGTGTACAAGAAGACATTTACATGTCCTTATGGTATTGTGGCAGGACCCCTGGTGTTAAACCAGCCCCATGCTCCTCTCTAGCTCCCATTGGCTCTTGGCTGAGGTAAACTCATTTTGCCTGTGCTCATGTTGGTCTCTATCCTCTCTACCTCTGCTTGTGAAGTTCTACAGCTGGTATCATGCTAATTTCTCCTCTCAGTCCAGCCATAGTCCAGCAGTCCATATCCTGTACCTCAGCCCAATTTCATTTTTCTTGGCCCTTCAGATCATCTAAGTCTCAGCCTTGGGATCTGCCTGAAACCTGGCTGAGTCTGCCCTCTTTTCAGCTTCTGGTGGGGGTTCTCTGCTCCCTTCTCTACTACAGCCCCATTACAAACCTGCTGTCTCTCAACCTTCAGCATCCGTGGCGACATGTGGGAAATTCAGAATCTCTTCAGTGCTACCATCGGGTGTGAGGGAACCAAAGGAAAGGGACAGGAGCTCCTTTCTTCCCTGCCCCTCTCTCATGCTATTTGGTTTCTACACTTGCCGCGGCCGCTCCTTGTAGCAAAGGGTGCTCCGCCAGGCTGCCTCCAACCAGAGTCTCAAACTGGAAATAGGACACAAGTCCATTCTGTCTCTGTTTCTGAATTTTACAACTAACCTGTCCTATTATTCACTTTAATTCCTCACCCTGGGTTTCAAAGAAAAGATGGGAGAAGAGCAATGGTACCTTGTGGCTTCTCTCTTTCCTTCTCTTGACTCTTGTCCTTTTTCCTAAAACTGCTGTGAGCTTCTTTACATAATATTTTCCTTCTTTTCTTCTTCTTTTCACGCAGTGAATAATGGAGTAGCACACCTGCTGACCAATAAAGGGAAATACAGTCATGTACCATGTGTGGCTGATGACAGACTGCATATACAACAGTAGTCTCATAAGCCATAATACTGTATTTTTTACTCTTAGCTTTTTCTCTGTCTAGATAATGTTTAGATACACAAATACTTGCCATTTTGTTACAGTTGCTTACAGACTCAGTAAAGTAACATGCTGTACAGGTTTGTAGCCTAGGAGCAATAGGCCTATACCATATAACCTAGGTGTGTAGTAGGCTCTGCCATCTAGGTTTGTGTTTAAGTATACTCTGTCATATTTGCACAATAATGAAACTGCCTAACAACACATTTCTCAGAATGCATCCCCTTTGTTAAATAATGCATGATTGTTTACCACTTTGTATTTCCTTCATTCTAATCTTTGACGTGTCTGCTTGTACAGTGCTACAAAACTCTCAAGAGCAGTGACTCAGCTACAAATATTTATATCAACAGCACATAACCTAGTGCTTTGCCAATAATTGACACTCATTAAAAGTTTGTTGAGTGAATAAATGATTGAATCTCTTAAATCTATAAGTGAAGAAATGGAGGTGAGAGGTTTTGTCCCAATTAAACAATCAACTAGAGGCTTAGCTGGGACAAGGTCAAGTACTCATTCAGCATAATATACTGCTTTTTACCATTCTTCCTTAAATGACTGGCAACATAGGGCCTAGAATATAAGACCAAAATGCTAGGAGGGGAAGGAGGAAAAAATAATAAATCAAAACGTTCCCACCAAAGAAAAACAAAGCTTCCTAAAAGAAATCCAAAGGCAAGTATTTATAATTAATATTTTGTTAATTTTCTCTTTGTCCATACAGCAAAAAGCCAAGTCAAATCTATATTCCTAAAAATCTCTGATAGAGATCTTATAAAATGCCATAATTCTGCTGTGATCAAGTATTTGTGGTTGGACTGAGGGAAAAATTCTTATAGACATTTTCCCCTAAAAATAGATATAGATAATAATATGTGAAAGTTTTAACAGAAATTAAAGTCTATTTACCTGAAAATGGAATTCTCCCATTTCACTGACTTAATGTATCAAAATTAGTAACTGATCTTTTCTCTCCTAAAAGATCCATCCCATTCAGAAATCCTACTGAAGAAATGGCTAGCTGCTACTCACAGAGTAGTAACAAATAAGGGCTTAAATTGCAGCAAACACACTCAAGTACATCTTGATAAACACACACCCAAGACATTTGGGAAGCTAAGGTTTATGAGTTTGGGACTTTATTTTCTTAATGAACAACAGTAGCACTATTCTCAGGAAACATACCACAGAGGGAGGTGAGATTTTAAATCTATTTGTTTATGTTTCTGGAGAGGATTTAAGCAATCCTGCTTTTATATAGCAGGTGCCACAGCAGACCAAAGCTTCTAACAGAATATGAGTGCAGTGAATTCATATCAAGAATGACGGCTCTTTTGAAGAATACAATGGTACACAAACAGGAGGAGGTCCATTTGTCTCTTTAGCTCCTGCCTTCCCAGTTTACCTTCTTTTTTTCACCCCCACATTGCTAGTTTTCCCCTTTTGTGGGAAGTTGGGGGAGGGGGGTCTGAGATGACGTGACATGTCGCTGCTCAGGATTTCTAGGCTCTAATCCCGTAAAACAGTCACATGCATGGGCACCAAGCAGGAGAGTACTTACAGTGACATCATTCTGGAGTATTAAAATTTGCCACAAGAATTGTTTTCCTCTGCAGAGAATGAGGGCTATGGATAGTGACATGGTGTGTGTGTGTGCGTGTGTGTGTCCCGTCAGGGAGAAAAAAACACTTGTAAAATTCTTCGAAACTGAAAATGCATCAGTGAATAGGTCTTTATGCTGCATATTTATGGGGAATTTAGTTTGTTTTCTGATTCTGTTTCAACTTTTAAGGAGCACCGTTAATGTGATTAATTAGCAAGAATTTATTGACGTGAAAAATCTAGACAGCCGAATATATATGATTTTTTTAAATGTATTTTTTCAGGTGAAACTATAAACTGGAGGCCTAATTAAGACCTGCTGTTTCCTGAAATGTTGTGTGTGCAGCCCTGGGAAGGAAAGTTGCGGGGAGCTTTACTTGAAGGGGTAATCTTGAGAGAAAATCCTGGCATTCTAGTCACTTCTTTCAGACATAGTCCTTATTTATGAACCACAGTGAATTTATGTCTATGGTAAACATGAAAGCCTGCTATGGAGATGTGATCATCATGAGTTTGGGACTTCAGCTGCTCCCAGCCCATATTTTCAAATTTACGCTGAAACACCATGATGGCTCATACAATTTTAGCCTTTTGACATTTTCTTACCTCTTCTTTTCCCATCACTTTGGTAAGAATGACAAATAACAAAATGACAACAAGAGAGAGCAAATCAGCTTGCGAGAAACATAATCATTCAACAGTATTCAGTGTAAAATAATTTGACTTTTGATGAGGTTGCAAAAAGCCTGAATTGAACAGATTTCTGACCAGCTCCACTTTACCTGCTTTCATTAGAAAAAATTTTTCCTAACATTGGTTTTTTTATTAAATAGTTCCAAATGTAAACCTTAAACTATAGGAATTAAAGAAATCTATTTATTTCTGAAAACTTCCAGATTTTATTAGTTTAGCAACATATCTGTATGGCTTATCCCCAAATGTCTCAATCCGGTGGTGATAAAACTTCTGAAGTCAAAATTGCTTCAAAATGAGTATCTTTTACTCACGTGAAGGAAGCTTTTTCCTAATGTCTCAGGTAGAAAACAGGAACTACTTATAACTTGAGAACAGAAACCAATCTCCTGGTTGTTATTTAGTTCAACATTTGAACTGATGTTTTTGCTAACTTACTAAATTGTAAGGTGTGAAAGTCACAGAATTTTTATAAAAATTGTAAATTTCTTTAATACTGTGAAAAGAAAACTTGCCCAGTTTGCAAACCTCAGTCAAGAAGCGAGTTATTTCCTTTAGATAACGCACTACGTATCAGGTCACTAGAGGTCAACTCAGAATATATAGTCCTGGTGCATAATTCTGCATGCCCTAAGCCAGACAGCCTAAGCCCTTGCTTACTCACAGATAATAGCCAACACAAAAACCCCCTTTTCCACTTCATGGGCAGGGTCTAATTATGCGTCTTCCTAAATATGGAGGAAAAGAGAGATTCCTACTTCCCTTTATAATGCTGTTCAGTGCATTTGTCCAATAACTCATTGCCTCAGAAATTGTCTTTGTCATTTCCTATACACATTCTCCTGTCTCCTCAGTGACACATTAATGGAGATCGACATTCACGGTCACATTTTCTGTCTGTTCTGGCTCCACCTTGATGCATTCTTGCCTTATCCCAGACCAGCCCACGCCCCTGCTCTGGATCTCAAAGGCCCAGGCCACATAAGGGCAGATTAGCCACGTCAGAGCTGCTCCTGGCACCAAGGAAAATTATTTGCCCCGAGAGGCAAACACAGCCCCAGCAGTGTCCAGAGTATCAATCCCTCTCTTCTCTGTTATAAAAGGCCCTATTGTAGAAACACAAATCATTCAGAGATGGCATGTACAATGTCTAATCACTTAATAGCCACTGGGCACCTACTGGGTATGGGCCCCAAACTAGATACTGTCTGTAACCTATTCACTAGAGGAAGACAGGAAGGAATATGACACAGACTTATATTCATCTCCTGTTCTAGCCCGTTACACCATGGCCAGCACACAGCCTTTGAACAAGTAGACAATTACAGCCATAACAGAGATGAGAATATTTTTATCTGTGAGTAGCAAGGTAGGGGATAGAACACAAGCTTGCTATTCACACTGACCTAATTTTGAATCTTGCTTCTATAATTAATCAACCGTGTGGCCTTGGGGAGTTTACTGAATCCCTCTGGGATTCTCTTGCCTTGCTTGCGAAAAGGGGAATAATAATCTCTATACCACGAGTGCTGTGAAGAACAATTTAGGAGGCAGAAGGGTCAAAAGCTGTGTGAGGTACACAGAGGACACAACAGTTTTCCCTTACCCATCTTTTGGTTTCTAAATAATTGTCAAGACATTTTATATTTCATATTTTATTTGATTCTTATGCAAATCCTACTTGAATGTACTTTAATCTCAGAGACAGAATTTTAGGTCATTGGATCTCTTTTTGTTTCCTCTTTGGAAATTTGATTGAAAAGATACACTTGTTTTCTCCAATTACCTTAGCTTTGCTCCTTGGCAAGTTTTGCCAAATATCCAAAGCCATAAAAAGGGTTAATTTTATTCCAGTGTACCAGATGTCTTCAGCACCTTGACTTTAGTAATATACTAAGAACAGTAAGTCTTTTTAATGAAAGTGAAAGGTATGCATTGTACTTAAATCTGGAGCTTTTTCCCCTGAAGAAACGCTGCCACTGGGACGGCATCCCGCCATTTTAGACGGGTGAGATATGTTTTTGCTCGGGTTTACCCTTTTGCAGTACATTTTCAAGTGACTGCAGTCGGTATCCAAGCAGTTAAAACTACATCAGCACTAATAGCTATGAGCTCATCTTGTATAAAGACATTTTTAGTTAAACATCACAATCTTGGGGGGGAAAAAGTTGGCGTGCTTAACCAGGCCGGCTTGGAATAGCTCACAATATGACGCATACCACAGGAAATAGAGTGGTATGAGGCACCTACAAAATATTTTTCAAACAAGTCATTGACGCTGTAAGCCCCATGCCTCAACTTTAGGAAGTCACTTATTAAGAATCAACACCAGCCGTGCCAAGCTAAGCTTTTGCTCTTGGTGATTTTCCAATTGAATATTCAGGGCCCTGTCTCAGTCTTGTTTTCAGGGAAGTACATGCCTGGAATGTTAGCAAGCTATTTGCTGGAAAAAATGCCCACAACAGGCCTAATGTTGATCACATTAATGCGTTTGAGTGGGTATAGAGTGCAAATGATTGAAAACGCTTCCAGATCCCTGTTGCAGGGGACAAAGCAGGCTCTGTTCTCTGATCTGATGGTCATTTTTTTTCCAGCGGAGGATGTGGCGCAGGAAGAGGGAAGAGTGCCAATCTCTGTCTAATGGTTCCAAACAGGCCCTGAGCCTAGCTCTTTGGATGCTGATGAGTGGGAAATGAAACACAGATGGGTCAGATGGGTAAGGAGAGGGGGATTACAGGTCAGGCCAAAGAGTTGGAATAAATTAAGTGCTTATGAGGTACAGAATGGCACATTGTTTAAGTGAATGGACAAGGAAAAAACATTCCTGCATTGTTTGGTCCAGTGAGTGAACTCAACATTCCTCTTCCCAGACCAACCTAGGCCACAGAGATCCCCATCATCAGAATGTATGTGAGCAATGAACCAAAATGTGGCCAATTGGTGCCTGAAATATTCTGCTACACCCCAAAGTAGCCAATTTTGTTTTATTACACAGGAGATGTAATTTATTGAGAGAAATGTTTGGGTTCATATGTCAGATCATAGAAAGTCAGATTTGGGGTTCCCCTGGGGATCTCTGAGGAGAAGGTGAGTAACCACAAATTAATACAGCAGGGAAATAAAGTGACAAAAGAAATGTTTCATTGTGCTTGAAATATTGAACCAATTTCCCCCTTTTTAGCCTTTTAAAGCTTTGCTCACAAATCAAAGAGTAACTCAACTTGGGAGAACTTAGCAGAAGCCCGTCATGCCCAATAATGACAACAACAAAAAAGTGAACTCCAATGTATTCTTGGTTTTCAGGGAAAGATAGTGAAAATGACTTTTTGAGGATGTTAGAAAATTATCAAAACTGTTAGATAACTAAAAAACAGAAAATGCTGATAGTCATAATGGATCTGTCCATTTTGTGTTTTAGGTGTGTTAGAAAAATCATGAAATCCCAAAGGGTATACAAGCGTAATTATTCAGCATTAGGTAAATATAGGACAGGTTGGATGAATTGTGTTTATTTGAAGGCACAAAACTAATAGAATGTTAAAGGCAGAACGTGTTACATAAAGGAGAGCTGAAGTTGCAGTTGCCAACAAAATTTAAAAGTTCTAAAGCTTAGAATTAATGGTTTATTATTACTTTTTTAGTATGACAGAAATTATTTTTAGAAGCTTATTTTCATACCAGCCATGTTTCCATTTTATGGACTTGACCTTTACCGGAATATCCCACAGTCAAAACTGGAGACAGTGGTTGCCTGTAATCATCAGGGATGCTCATGCTTCAAGTATTAAGAGTGTCTATTTATCATTTGGTGCATTGCAAGTCCAGAGACTACAGGGAGATCATTTCAAATGATCAGTATAGAAAGTCTTGATGCAGCCTATCTTTCAAAGGCTGGGAATTTTCACTGTTGTTAATTTTACTACTGTATTACTTGTAATTTAAATATTTTATCTTTTATCCTGATTGCCTCCCCTCCAAAACCTTCATTATACTAATGTTCTGAGTCTTGAGAAGGGGCTCCAGGAATACATTAACAATTCTTTTAAAATTTTTTTTTATTTTATTTTGCTTTAAGTTCTGGGATATCTGTGCAGAGTATACAGGTTACATAGGTATACATGTGCCGTGGTGGTTTGCTTCACTTATCAACCCATCATCTTTAAGCCCCACATGCATTCGGTATTTGTCCTAATGCTCTCCCTCCCCTTGCCCCTAACCCCCAAACAGGCCCCAGTGCATGATGTTCTCCTCACAGATCCTCATGAATGAAGCTGGGTTTCCAGCTTCATCCATGTTCCTGCAAAGGACATGAACTCATTCTTTTTTATGGCTGTATAGTATTCCATGGTGTATATGTGCCACATTTTCCTTATCCAGAAATGACCAATTCTTAAAGCAAATTTGAGAAACCACCATGATACAAGCATCAATATTAAGGGTTTGAGGGCCAGTCTTATAATCCCAGCATTTTGGGAGGCCGAGGTGGGCGGATCATCTGAGGTCAGGAGTTTAAGACCAGCCTGGCCAAACTGGTGAAACACCATTTCTACTAAAAATAAAAAACTTAGCCAGGCATGATGGTGAGCACCTGTAATCCTAGCTACTCCGGAGGATTAGGCAGGACAATCGCTTGAACCTAGGAGGCGGAAGTTGCAGTGAGCCAAAATCATGCCACTGCTCTCCAGCCTCAACAACAAAAGTGAAACTCTGTCTCAAAAAAAGAAAAGAAAAGGAAGGAAATAGAGTTTGAGAGAAAAAAAAGACTATAGAGAAATTTATACCTTAAGCTGAGGAAAAACATCAAACTTATTTATTGGAAGAACTGCATAGACTTATATGAAACTAACACCCAGTTTGGGGTATTTGCTGTTTCTTTTCCAATAAAACGAATGCTGTTTTTTCAGTCTTCTTTTCTCTCTTTGCTAAAAATAATAATTTAAAAAAATGGCAGTGGGGAAGTTCATGGAAGAATCAGAAAGTGGAAGTTTGTGTGTGGGGGGCATGGCTTAGAAATGGAGATCTCACTGTGTTGCCCAGGCTGGCCTTAAATTCCTAGGCTTTTGATGATGCTTAAATGACTAGGTGTTATATCATAAAATCGGAGATTTTCTTCAAAAAAAAAATATATGTAACAGGATAAGGTTTCCAGGAGACTGCTGTTTCATCTAGAACACACTTCCAATGGGATGTCAGGTGAGTGGGTGACAGGGCATTGGGGCTACCATAGAGTTCTCAATGTATCTTCTGGAGCTAGAACTTGATGGTGATAGAAAGGGGAGTGAGTAACAGAGATCTCTCATGCGCCTTTGAGGATACCTGGGCCACCTGGCAAGAAACCAAGTATTACTATTGGATGGAAAATGTCCTGAGGCTAGAAACAGCCAGTCAAACATCTAAGTCTAAGGCATAAGCCTAATCCAGGATATTGAGGCTTTCATGGTAAACACTCTCAAGTTGGAAACGCGGGTAGTAAGGGTGAGGCCATTGCCACCATCAGCTGGTACAATCTACCTGCAGCCATGCCTGACTGTCCATTCACACAGGGGACACCTTTTGAGGGATGTGGATCTTAGGTTTGCCAGGTAGGAGAAAACACTAGAAAAGCACAGCTCTCTGGAGCAGTGGAATGAATCTAACATCAATACCATTCCTACAGTTACTCTGCAATTACCATGGCACAGTAGACAACAATTAGGAGAAAAAAAAAACTGTTAAAAAGAGCTTTATATTTTATATGCTCCAGACCCCACAAAACTCTAATTTACCCTTGGGATTACCGTTTATGAGGTGGAAGTAGAGAAAGAGTTTTTGGAGAGCAAAGGGAAGTATACAATCGGTTTCTTGATATGCCCGACTTGAAGTGCTGTAGGATTTAGGCAAAGCTGTCCATTTGATAGCTAAATGCTTGCATAGTCTCAAGAACAGGACTGAAATTCAATTCTTCTGATCAGTTCTGTACACTGGGTACACAACTTTTGTCCTACGTCATATGTCTTTCATTTAACAGACAAGTGTAGAAACATTACACTTGATCTAGGCATTCTTGTAAAAGTTGGCAACTTCCAAGCCATCATTATTTCATTTTTTGTGTGTGTCTTTAAAAACACATAATGCAAACAGAAATATGAAGACTGGTGTCACACTAAAGGAATTTCCTTTACTGCCAATAACTTCAGAAATAAGGAAGGAAGTATTGACTATCTTCAAAGCAGGTTCTTTATTCCCTTTTTGAGTTGTGGGGACAGATTTATGCTCCTCCAGCATGCTTTTTCCCTTGACTCTCTTATAAAAGAAGGCAGGTGTTCACAAGGCAGTTGACTAGGGTAAGATGTGCCATTTGGCCATGGAATACAGCAAAGCTATCTATGCTATAAAAGGGTTGTCACACCTGTGCCTTGATCCTTCCTTAGCAGAGGTTTAGGACCCGTCAGCATATATTCCACAAAGCAGTGCTCTGTTCAGTCAGAGGCTAGAACAAGGAGGCCCTGACATTACTATTATTATCATGGTTTTTTGGTAATAAGCATAAAGAAACTACAGAACCATCATCTTCAAGATAAAAATTAATGCACAAGAGGTACATAGTAGAGATTAAATTCAAATGAAGGGCTTCTGCAACTCTGTCATCTAGGACAATAATATAACTCATAGACCCTTTCACCTCCATAGATTTACTTTACAGCACTTCGGTGTTTTCTGTATGCTCAACTAAATCCTACTCTGGTGGGAAAAACCAGATTTCCAAATGGTGATTTTATTGATTCAATAAAATTTAAGAAATTCTACTTATAGAAAAACTCATTACCCAAAACTAATAAATAAGAGTTTACCCTGCCGTCTGGTTCCTCTTTATTTGACAGAATTAAAAATCACTCTGGAACAACCTAGTTCATTTTTCACTTGTTAATTGAGCTTAATAGTTTAGTAACTCCCTTTCTGTTCTAAGCTTGTGAACTCTCCATTCTTTCCGGCAGCACTTGCATTCTCTCACTCTTAACTTTACAAAGCATACATTTACAAAGAAGTTTAGTAGAAATAAAGAGCACAGGGGAAAGGAGAAGAAATAAGAGCATTTTATTTGGGGTGAAGCAATGACTTAAGGCTCAGTCCAGCCTTTGGGGATGGGTGTCAAGTTGCGCTACACTGTTAGAAGGATATTTTGTCAAAGCCTCAGGTGCAATGTCCACGTGAGGGACAATTTTATTATTGAATACATGTCACAGCAGATTTCCACTTATGTTGTGCATTTATAGAAATTGCAAAGAGCCGAAGTTGTGCCTGGACTGGACAAAGCCTTTTAATCAATTTCACCTTCTGGTACAAAGACTTATTTTTTGGAAGGCTATTAATGTACAAACGTTTGCTTGTTTGTTCTTCCTGCAACACTTATCATATGTCTTTTTAAAGTAGAAATTTATTAAAAATAATTTTGACTGACTATGATGGGTGTGTTACAATCTTTAGAATAAAGTGCAAAACTCAAAGGACGATAACTAAAGTTGGTCAAGATACTTCGTCACTCTTCAGTTTTCTATGCAACTCCTGATACATACTCCAACCACACCTGTTCTAGTCAGGTAGCTAATTCCACATCCATCCTAGATTGTCTGTATCAACCATGCCCACTATACAGAAAACAATCAGTCAACTTTTATACTACATACATCTTAAAGACTAGTAGTTGAGGTATGAGTTAACCTGAGTTGTGGAGCCTTTGAAATATATCATGTGACCTCATTTTATGTCACCCTATGGTGATGAAGATGACGACGACTACTATTACTTTTCCTCCCCCTCCCCTCGCTTTGTTATTTATCCATTGAAAAGAGAGTTAGGAAAAACAAGAAATTTTCAAACAGGCAGGAACATTCAAAACTAGTCCAATGTATACAGATAAAAATATATGATTGTTTTGTCTTTAGATGCAAATTGAATAAAAACAAAATCCAGCCTGGATTTCATTAGGTAATGCCAAATTTCTTTCCAAAGTGGTTGTACCGACTTAGGCTTCTACCAGCAATGTGTAAGTATTCCCATTGTTCTACATTCTTTCCAGTATAGGACACAAGTAATTCATAATTCTAAACATGCAAAACCCTTGAAATATGCTAATGCAGTAACTATTTTCATTTCTCAATTTAATTGTTGAAGTAAAGTCAAAGAGAAAATTGTCTAATTGGTCTGGGCTCAAAATCAGGTCACTTTTCTTCTCTATTCTCACATTCACAGTTGATCTCATTTAGTCCTGTGATTTGAAACAGCATTCAGTGACCTCCAAATTTATATCATCAGGTCAGACCTCTTCCTGCTTTTTACTCAATTGCTCATATCACTATCTCCTTTCATGAGTTTAACGTATATCTCAAACTTAACCTCCCTGTCTCTCTCCAATGGGACCACTAGACATCCACACACACACACACACACAGACACACAAAAGCCAATAACTATGAATGGCCAGATTGGTTCATATCTATTCAAATAAAAACTCCTAATTGAATATATGAAGACTCAATGCCTCGCCTTTTAGAAAAACTGTTCACTAACTGCCCCAACTCTTCTGAAAGGTTATACTCTTCAACCATTTTTATCTGCTTATCAAGTGGATAAATTTTGGGGGCTTTTTATTTGCATAATTTTCTACCAGTTATGAAACTATTTACTAAATGTTTCAATATCTTAAATTTTTGCTTAAATTTATAGTGTCAGACATCTGACTTGTTATTCAAATTCTCATGAAAACACAACTGTAAATGCCTGCATAAACATAACATAAACCATAATTTTTTTCATTTCTCTTTTATAGCACATATTATTCCTAGTTTACACTGTTTGAATCTATTATTATTTTTCCAGTGTACATATGCAGACGGTTACTGCTGGTGCATATGACGGTTATTAATTAAATGCATATGTTTATCTTGTGACAAGCCACATTATTAAACTTTTCTAAGAATGATAGTTAATTTCTACTAATAATAGTTATTCAGTTGTTTCTTTACTGTTTGCAGGGATGAATACTGTAAACAAATAATGCACAACAATAATAAATTTTCTTCCCAAAATATAATTTTGTTTCACATACAAGTATTACTACTTCCAAAACAATATTAAATAACATTTTTTACTTATTGAACTTATTATATAATAGACCCCATCACAATAGCTTCATAAAATTATACATTTTTTATTATTTCATTTGTTTCATTATTTCCTAGATTTTTTGCTAATTTTTTGAAAAAAAAAAATTGTTTTCAAAATCCATAAACACCTGATTGGCTATTGGTTTGAGATGACAGTTTATCAAGCAAAAGCAAGAATTTTGTATTTCTTTTTTTCAAATGAAGTTTTATTTTAAAACAGTTTTCACATTTATAGAAGTATTCTAAGGATAGTTCACAGAGTTCCTGTATGCCCTTCCCCTAGTTTCCCCTAATTTGACAATTTAAATAACCACGGTTCATTCACCAAAACTAAGAAACAGACATTGGCATATATTATCAAATAAGCTCCAGATTTATTTCAGCTTTCTACAGTTTTTCTTTTTTAACTAATAATTTCCTTTTTCTTCACCAGAATCCCCTCCAGCTTACCATATTATACTTAGTCATTATGTCCTAGTAGTTTCCTATGATAGTTTCTCAGTCTTACTTTGTTTTTAATGAACTTGACAACTTTGAAGAGTACTAGCCAGATATTTTGTAAAATACCTCTCAATTCGAGATTGTTTATTTTCCTCATGGTTAGATTAGGGTTATGGGATTGGGAGAAGAATGTTACAGAGAAGTGCCCTTCTCATCACGTCATGTAAGTGAGTATGATAGCAACCCTAATTGTCAGTGGTGTTAACTTTGATTAAGGTAGTGTGTGCCAGGCTTCCCCACTGCAAAATTACTGTTTTTCCCCTTTCACTATGCCAGTTACACTTTATTCTCCAGGAGGAGAGGGGAATTAAGCTCCACTCCCAGGAAGAGAGAGTGTCTACATATTGTATTTAGAATTCTTCTATAAGGAAGGTTTGCCCCATCTTCTCCATTTATTGATTTATTCATACATTGATTTATATTAGTATGTGCTCATAGATACTTATTTTATACTTTGGGTCCAATGCTACACTATTTACTTTGTGGCTCAAATGATTTCTGCTTTGGCCCTCTCCACTGACTCCCTTTGACATGCCCCATTGTTTGTTTTGCTCCATTTGTTTCTTTTTGCACTTCGCTTCTTTTTGGCACTGTCAGAAGCTCCAGGCTCACCTGGTCCTTTATCTCCTGCAGCCCTAGAAACAGCCACTTCTCCAAGCAGCCTTGGTTTCTTTTATTGGAGAATAGTACATAGAAATCAAAATTTGGGCACTGGGTGTTGTATTCCTTTTTGCATGTTATTACTATTTGTGCTTTGTTTTACTTTTTAAAAATAATTGTGATAGTATTCACTAAACATAAAATGTGTCATCTTAATCATTTTTCAGTGTGCAACTCAGGGGCATATATTCACATTCTTGGGCAACTACCTCTATTATCCATCTCCAGAATGCTTTTTATCTTGCAAAATGAAACAGTGTACTTACTCATTAAACTATAACCCCCTATTACCCACTTCCTCAACCTCTGGCAACCACCATTTTACTATCTATCTCTACAAATTTGACTAGGTACTTCAAATTAATGGAATCATGCACTATTTGTCCTTTTCTGACTGGCTTATTTTACTTAGCATAATATCCTTAAGATTCCTCTGTATCGTGGCATGTACCAAAATTCCCTTCCCTTTGAAGGCTGAATAATTTTTCATTGTATGTATATGTTACATGCTACAGTTTGTCCATTCATCTGTTGGACATTCATCTGCAGGTTGTTTTCAGCCCTTGGCTATTATGAATGCTGTTATTAACATAGGTGTACAAATATTCTTTCAAGTTTCTGCTTTCAATTCTTTGGGGTATATACCTACTAATAAAATTGCTGGATCATACAGTAAGTTCCTTTAACTTTTGGATAAACTTTCAGACTGTTTTCCACAGTGGCTCTATCATTTCATGTGAACAGGGCCCAAAGTTTCCATTTTCTCCAGACCCTCACTAACACTTGCTATTTTCTGGCTTTGTTTTGTTTTTGCTTTTATAGTAGCTATCCTAAAGCATGTGAGGTGGTATTTCCTTGTGGTTTTCATTTGCATTTTCTTAACAATTAGTGATATGGCACATCTTTTCATGTGCTTATTGGCCATTTGTATATCTTCCTTGGAGAAATGTCTATTTAAGCTCTTTGCCCATTTTTTCATTGAGTTGTCTTGTTGTTGAATTGTACTAGTTCTTTATATAATCCAGATTAATGCCTTATCAGATATATGATTCACAGATATTTTCTCCCATTCCATGGGTTGCCTTTTCATGTTGCTGATTATGCTCTCTAATGCACAGAAAATTTTAATTTTGGTATCATCCAGTTTATCTATTTTTCTTTGGTTGCCTATGTTTTTTGTACCATATCCAAGAAATTATTTCCAAAGCCAATGTCATAAAGTGTGTTTTACTTTTAATGAATGTTTTTCTATTTCATGAGACCTAGATAGAAAATAGGAGATTTTACTGGGAAATAATGGATGATAATGGTGGAGTCAAGACGGGCTAGGACTACTATGTAAGAAGCCCTTAATTGTAAGATGAAAACTTTTGAAGTTGATCAAATATGAATGGAAAAGTCAATGAAGGTTTTTGAGTGGGTAAGCAACTGACTAAAATCAGTGTTTTGAGAAGAACAAAAAACAGTGAGTGAAACCTGCACTTTCAGCTGAGGTATCCAGGCTTTCTACTGGGACTGACTAGGCAGTTGGCACAACCCACAGAGAGCAAGGAGAAGCAGGGTGGACTGACAGCCCACCTAGGAGCCTCACAGGGCAAGGGAGCTCCCACCCCCAGCCAGGGGAGGTCGTGAGTGATTGTGCTACCCTGCCTGGGAAACCATGCTTTTTCCATGGATCTGTGCAACCCACAGATCAGGAGATCCCCTCATGAGCCCATGCTACCAGGGCCTTGGGTTCCAAGCACAGAGTTGTGTAGATGCTCGGTGGCCAGTCAGGTTGCAGCCAGCGATAGTAGGCTGGAGACTGCCTAAGACAACCAAGTTTCCAGGGGGAGGGGCATCTGCCACACTGCAGCTCCAGTCTTCCATTTTCTGCCAGTGTTGGGGAGACTGAATGGTTTGGACTGGGAGGAATTCCCAACAGCACAGCATAGTAGCTGTGGCAGATTGTGGCCAGACTGCTTCTTTAGGTGGGACCTGGATCAATTCCTCCTCACCCAGGGCCTCCCTGTGGGAATTTCAGCAACTCCAACTAGGGCTTTATGAAGAGAACTCTGATCTCCCTGGGAGGAAGCTCCTGCAGTAGGAGGAGAGGCTGTAGTATCCATGGTTTAGAAGACTTAATCTTTACTGCCTTTTGGCTCTGAGGGGTCCAGGCAGTCGGGACAAGGGAGATATCCCCCAGTATAGCACATCCACTTCTCCAAGAAGGAGCCAGAGTGCTTCATTAAGTGGGTCCCTGATCCTGTGCCTCCTGACTGGGTGAGATCTCCCAACATGGGTCACCAGATACTTTATACAGGACAGTTCCAGCCAGCATCAGGTTGGTACCCCCTCTGAGACAGAGCTCTCAGAGAGAGGAACAGAAAGCCATCTTTTCTGTTCTGCAGCCTCCGCTGGTGACACTTTCAGGTGTAAGAGGTACCTAAGTGAATGGGGCCTGGAGTGGACCCCCAGCACACTGCAGCAGCCCTATGGGAGAGGGGTCTGACTGTTAAAAACAAACGAAAAATCAAACAGAAAGCAATAACAATATCAACAAAGAAGACCTCACAAAAACCACATCCTAGGGTTAGCAGCCTCAAAGATCAAAGGTAAATAAGCTCAACAAGATGAGAAAGAATCAACACAAAGATGCTGAAAACTCAAAAAGCCAGAGTGCCTCTTCTTCTCCAAACAATAGCAACACCTCTTCAGCAAGGGCACAGAACTGAGCTGAGATGAGATGAATGAACTGACAGAAGTAGGCTTCAGAAGGTGGGCAATAACAAACTTCACTGAGATAAAGAAGTATGTTCTAACTCAATGCAAAGAAGCTAAGAACCATGATAAAACATCACAGGAGATGTCAACCAGAATTACCAGTTTATAGAGGAACATAAATAACCAGATGGAGCTAAAAAACACCAACACGAGAACTTCGCAATGCAAACACAAGTATCAATAGGTAAAGAGACTGGGCAGAAGAATCTTAGGGCCTTAAGACTAGCTTGCTGAAAGAAGACAGGCAGGCCAGATTAGAGAAAAAAGAATGAAAAGGCATGAACGAAACTTCCAAGAACCATGAGATTACATAAAAAAGACCAAACCTACAACTGATTGGAGTACCTGAGATGAGGAGAATGGAACCAGGTTGGAAAATAAACCTCAGGATATCATCCAGGAGAACTTCTCCAACCTAGCAAGGTAGGTCACCATTCAAGTTCAAGTTCAGGTAATTGAGAGAACCCTAGTAAGATACTCCATGAGAGGATCAGCTCCAGTACACATAATTGTCAGATTCTTCAAGGTCAAAATGAAGAAAAAATGTTAAGGGCAGCCAGAGAGAAAGGCCAGGTCACCTACAGAGGGAAGCCTGTCAGACTAACAGCAGACTTCTCAACAGAAATCCTACAAGCCAGTAGAGATTGGGGGTCAATATTCAATATTCTTAAAGAAAAGAATTTCCAACCCAGAATTTCATATCCGGCCAAACTAAGCTTCATAAGCAAAGGAGAAATACAGTCCTTTTCAGACAAGTAAACACTGAGGAAATTCATCACTCCCAGGCCTGCCTTGCAATATCTCCTGAAGGAAGCACTATATATGGAAAGGAAAAACTGTTACCAGACACTAGAAAAACACAGTGAAGTACACAGACCAATGACACGATGAAGCAACTGCATTAACAAGTCAATAAAACAACCAGCAGCATCATGATGACAGGATCAAATTTACCTATAACAACATTAACCTTAAATGTGAATGGGCTAAATGCCCCAACTAAAAGACATTGAATGTCAAGCTGAATAAAGAGTCAAGACCCATTGGTATGCTATATTCAAGAGACTCATCTCATATGCAAAGACATACATAGGCTCAAAATAAAGGGACAGAGGAAAATTTACCAAGCAAATCAAAAACATAAAAAAGCAGAGATTGCTATCCTAGTTTCTGACAAAACAGACTTTAAGCCAAAAAAGGTCTAAAAGGAAAAAGAAGGGCATTACATAATGGTAAAGGGTTCAATTCAACAAGGAAAGCTAACAATTCTAAATATATATGCACCCAATACAGGAGCACCAAGATTCATAAAATGGGTTCTTAGAGGCCTACAAAGAGAGTTAGACTCCCACAAAATAATAGTGGGAGACTTTAACACCACATGGTCAATAATAGATAGATTGTTAAGACAAAAATTCACAAAGATATTCAGGTCTTGAACTCAGCTCTGGATTAAGAAGACCTGATATGCATCTACAGAACTTTCCACCCAAAAGCAACAGAATATGCATTCTTTTCTGCACCACATGGCACTTACTCTAAAATCAATCACCTAATTTGAAACGAAACACTCCTTAGCAAATACAACAAAACTGAAATAATAAAAAACAGTCTCTCAGACCCCAGCACAATCAAATAAGAACTCAAGAGTAAGAAACTCAATCAAAACCACAAAAGGAAATTGAACAACGTGTTCCTGAATGACTCCTGGATAAACAATGAAACTAAGGCAGAAATCAAGAAGTTCTCTAAAACTAAATAAAGAGACCATGTACCAGAATTTCTGAGACACAGCTAAAATAGTGTTAAGAGGGAAATTTATAGCTCTAAATCCCCACATCAAAAAAGAAGAAAGATGTCAAATTGACATTCTAACATCACAATTAAAAGAACTAGAGAAGCAAGAGCAAACAAATTCAAAAGTTAGCAGAAGACATGAAATAACCAAGATCAGAGTAGAACTAAAGGAGATAGAGACCAAAAAAAAAAATCTTTCAAAAAATAAGCGAATCTAGGAGCTGATTTTTTGAAAAATTAATAAAATAGATAGGCTTCTAGCTAGACTAATAAAGACAAAGAAGAGAAGAATCAAACAGACACAATAAAAATGATAAAGGGGATATCACCAGTGACCTCACAAGAATACAAACCACCACCAAAAAATACTATAAATATCTCTACACACACACATACACACACACACACACACACACACACACACAAATATAGAAAATTAGCTGGGCACAGTGGCTCATTCCTGTAATCCCAGCACTTTGGGAGGCCAAGGTGGGTGGATCAGGAGTTCAAGACAAGCCTGGCTAAGATGGTGAAACCCCATCTCTACTAAAAATACAAAAATTAGCTGGACATGGTGGCAGGTGCCTGTAATCCCAGCTACTCAGGAGGCTGAGTCAGAAGAATCACTTGATCCTGGGAGGCAGAGGTTACAGTGAGCCAAGATCATCCCACTGCATTCCAACCTGGGTGACAGAGCTGGAGTGTGTCTCAAAAAATAAAAATAAAAAAATAAGAAAACAAATACTAGAAAATCTAGAAGAAATAGACAACTTTCTGGAAACATACACCATCCCAAGACTGAACAAGAAAGAAGTTGAATCCCTGAACAGACCAACTGTGAGTTCTGAAATTGAGACAGTAATAACCTCCCAACCAAAAAAGGCCCAGGACCAGACGATTCACAGCTGAATTCTACCAGTGGTACAAAGAGGAGCTGGTACCATTTCTTCTGAAGCTATTCCAAATAATGGAAAAGGAGAGGCTTTTCCATAACTCATTTTATGAGGCCAGCATCATCCTAATACATAAAACTGGCAGAGATACAACAATAAAAATAGAAAACTTCAGGCCAATAACCCTGGTAAACATTAATGCAAAAATCCTCAATAAAATATTGGCAAACCGAATCCAGCAGCACATCGAAAAGCTTATCTACCATGATCAAGTCAGCTTCATGCATGGGATGCAAGGCTGGTTCAACATACACAAATCAGTAAACATAATCCATCAAATAAACAGAATTAAAGACAAAAACCATATGATTATCTCAACAGATGCAGAAAAGGCTTTTGATAATATTCAACATCACTTCATGTTAAAAACTCTCAATAAACTATGGACCGAAGGAACATATGTCAAAATAATAAGAGCCATTTATGGTAAACCACAACCAATATTATATTGAATGAGCAAAAGCTAGAAGCATTCCCCTTGAAAACTGGCACAAGGCAAGGATGGCCTCTCTCACCACTCCTATTCAACATATTATTGGAAGTTCTGGTCAGGGCAATCAGGCAAAAGAAAGAAATAGAGCATAATAAAATAAGGAGAAAGGTAATCAAATAGTCTCTTCGTGGATGATATAACCCTATATTTAGAAAACCCCTTTTTCTTAGCCCGAAAGTATCTTAAGCTGATAAACAACTTCAGCAAAGTCTCAAGATACAAAATCAGTGTGCAAAAATTACAAGCATTCCTGTACACCAACAACACGCAAACAGAGAGCCAAATCATGAATGAACTCCCATTCAGAATTGCCACAAAGAAAATAAAATACCTAGGAATACAGCTAACAAGGGAAGTAAAGGACCTCTTCAAGGAGAACTATAAACCACTGCTCAAGGAAGCGAGAGAGGACTCAAACAAATGGGGAAACATTCCATGCTTGTGGGTAGGAAGAATAAATATAAAAATGGCCATACTGCCCAAAATAATTTATAGATTCAATGCTATTCTCATTAAACTACCATTGTCATTCTTCACAGAATTAGAAAAAATTACTTTAAAATTTATAGGAACCCAAAGAAGAGCTTATATAGCTAAGACAATCCTAAGCATAAAGACCAAAGCTAGAGGCATCACTCTGTCCAACTTCAAACTATATTACAAGGCTGGAGTAACCAAAACAGCATGGTACTAGTATAAAAACAGACACATAGACCAATGGAACAGAATAGAGAACTCAGAAATAATGCCATACAACTACAACTATCTGATCTTTGACAAACCTGACAAAAACAAGCAAAGGGGAAAGGATTCCCTATTTAATAAATGGTGCTGGAAGAACTGGCTATCCACATGCGGAAAATTAAAACTGAATCCCTTTTTTACACTTTATACAAAAATTAACTCAAGATGGATTAAAAACTTAAAAGTAAAACCCCAAACTATGAAAACCCTAGATGAAAATCTAGGCAATACCATTCAGGACATAGGCATGGGAAAAGATTTTATGATGAAATTGCCAAAAGCAATTATACCAAAAGCTAGAGTTCACAAATGGGATCTAATTAAAGAGCTTCTGCACAGCAAATGAAACTGTCATCAGAGTGAACAGACAACTTACAGAATAGAAGAAAAATTTTTCAATCTACCCATCTGACAAAGATCTAATATCCAGAATTGATTATACAAGGAACTTAAACAAATTTACATGAAAAAAAAAACAACCCCGTTAATAAATAGGCAAAGGACATGAAAGACACTTCTCAAAAGAAGACATTTATGCAGCCAACAAACATGAAAAAAACCCAATATTGCTGATCATTAGAGAAATGCCATCAAAACCACAATGAGATACTATCTCATGCCAGTCCAAATGATGATTATTAAAAAGTCAAGAAACAACAGATGCTGGTGAGGCTGCAGAGAAATAGGAATGCTTTTACACCTTGGTGGGAATGTAAATTAGTTCAACTGTTGTGGAAGACAATGTGGCAATTCCTCAGAGACCTCGAACCAGAAATATCGTTTGACCCAGCAATCCCATTACTGGTTACATACCCAATGGAATACCAATTATTCTATTATAAAGACACATGCATGTGTATGTTCATTGCAGCACTATTCACAATAGCAAAAACAAGAAATCTACCAAATGCCCATCAATGGTAGACTGGATAAAGAATACGTGGTATATATACACTATGGAATATTATGCAGCCATAAAAGGGAATGAGATCATATCCTTTGCCAGGACACAGATGGAGCTGGAAGCCATTATCCTCAGCAAACTAAGGCAGAAACAGAAAACCAAACATTGCATGTTATCACCTGTAAGTGGGAGCTGAACAATGTGAACATATGGACATGGGGAGGAGAACAACACACACTAGGGCCTGTCAGTGGGGCAGGGTGAGGGAGAGCATCAGGAAATATAGCTAATGCTTGCTGGGCTTCATACCTTGATGGTGGGTTGGTAGGTGCAGCAAATCACCATGGCACATGTTTACCTGTGTAACAAACCTGCACATCCTGCACATGTACCCTGGATCTTAAATTTTTTTTTAAATCAGTGTTTCAAGAAGATAAATCTGAAATTTGTGTGCAGATTTTTTTTTTCAGGAAGCAAAGAACAGAGATGAAAATACCAGTTACAGTAAAAGCTATTGCAAACATCCCGGCAGTATATGATAAGAATGCCCATTAATGTATTTAAGTATTCTCTATAAGAATACTTTACATATTAAGAAAATGCCAAAATGAATTTAGAATAAAAATAAACTGAGACAGGCATGGGTACAACCTAGGTTAAAAATAAACAGAATATTTCTCAACACTTATTTGTGGCATCAGGGAGTCCTTTGAATGAAAGGTTGAACTTACCCTGGGCAAACAATTGCACAGTGTCATCTGAGAGAATTAAGATACATATTTATTTTAATGACTTCAAATGAAAAAAAAATTCATTTTACTCCTTTCCAGAAGTGAATAATATATTCATTCCCTCATAATAGTTGTTCCTTAGCTTTACCTGCATTCGAAATAGCAAAAGTTTGGGGTTCATTAATTAAATCTACGGCAACTACTTTCAGTAAAATTGCCATTAAATAATCACTAATGGTAATTAACACAACTTTTAAAATAATTGGTAAGAGAATAAGCTGACAGCTTAGTAAAGCATGTTGGGGGGTGAACAAACTTTTTGACACCATATTTCTTTTCTTTGATAAACTCAGCAAGGATGAAAAAGCTTTTCAAATTGGCTGATTTAACAACCTCTGTCCCACTACAGAAAAATCTTTTCAGCCTGATGAGACTGAAGCAATCTAAATGGAAATATTGGTTCCCACAGATTTCTATAGGCTTTGATGATAAAACCTTCTGCCTGGTCTATTTCCTTTTGATCTAGTTGAAAAAGGATGCTGGGAGAGGCTAGGACCAGGCTCCTTCAATGACCAGCTGCTGATACAGCTGTGGCTTGTTAAGGCCACAGGACAAGGAACAGTTCCAGCATGCTCCCTGTTTTATCACATTCTTAAGTTAACATTATATTACTAAGAAAATTGATATCCACACAGATGCAGAATTATGGCATGTTCTGAAGGCCAAATGAATTGTAAAAATGATCCAGCTATTTCAAGAAGTTATTAAGATGTAAATGCTTATCAATAAAGCCTTTCTTCCAAGTTAGAGATTTGAAAACAGAGATCCGCTTTTAGGTAGTTTCTTGTCTATGACTGATGGGAAGAGAGTTTAAATTTTCTGGAGAAACACACTTTCTGGTCTCAAGTATCCAGACAGATTTGCATCCTGGTTCTAACCTCAGAGGCTTAAGGCATGCTGCAGAAGGCCTCCAGCTGATACGGGGATCTTAGCTATGACTCTCGCTGCTTTCCATTAAGGAAATGAGAAGCAACTCATTTTTACAAGGTGCTAACTAAGCTTGGCTGAGCAGCCCAACTGAAAAATCAAACATGCCCAAACACTTCATGTTTATAAAAACAAACTCCATTAACATGCCCGGCTTCCCTTTTCATAAAATTGAAGATGATTTATTGCATATCTTAGAGCGGTCCAATTTTCCTATAAAATGCATGTTCCGTATTATGTTTGGCACATTTTAGACGATCAATGTGTAATTGTTGAATTGAATTACAATGGATTTGTTTTCCATGAAAATGATAATAGAGGATTTTACAGAACCCGTGATGACCCAACGGTATGAAATGGAGAGCTTATACAAGCCGTAAAAACAGATGTGCACCCCGGAAAGGAAGTTAAACTTTTCTTTTTAATGCCACAGTGTTCACTCTTCCAAAGTCAGCCTTAAAAGGAAGAAGACCAAATTCTCCAACAACTTACCCCACCGAGTTGGGTCTAATTACAACAAGTTTCTTTAGGGTAATACATGCATTTGCAATTCCATATTAACCTTATTATTTAAATTATTCTAGTAAACCCAATCCTAGGACTTTTCTAAATTTCTTAAAAATATTTCCAGTATAATGTCTACTATTTTTCATTATCCACTTTAAAAAAAGAGATTCAATAAGAAGGAAAGGATATAAAATAATCATCTCTGTATGTATCCACTGAAATAAAATAAGCAGAATTGAAGCCCTCTGTTTACCCATCCCTGATCCAATTACTTGCCCTTGATCCTCAGAAGCAACAACTTACCCAGACCTATCCAACACTTAACTGAAATTTGCTCCCATACCTGTGGCCTAGGAACAAGGAAGAATAACACAGTCATAGTGAAAATTAGCTTCACTTTTAATTTTTGCAAAGCACAGACTTAGCAGGGTTGTGATGATTTCACGTGTTTTTCAGAAGACACTGGTTCTCTTAACCCTATTGTAGGGATATACTTACTACACTTACTAAAATGTTGGCCAAGAAGAAACATTGTAGAGGCCTTAAAACCCATGCTTCTCTCACAGCACTAGGCAACCTCATCCCCTCTCTTGCCCAGGCAGGTCTCTAGTGTTCTCTATGTACAGCCAAGTGCATAGAGTGCATTCTGCCCTTCTCTAATACCATGCCTGTGTCCTAAAGAGGAGAGCAAATCTGAAGCTTCATAATAATGACATCCACAACTTCCTAGTTATTTATCTAGAGCTCTGGTCTGTTCCAGAGTAAGGTGTGCACATCTAAGGTAGGAACGAATTGAGCCATTAGGCGACGGACAAGTGCCAGTTAATTCCTATTTAAATATTTGTTGATCTAAAGCAAAAAATTAAATATGAATACAAATAGTAGTAGTATATACACAATTTATGAATAAATACACATATATTGAGGGTGCATGCTCAAAAGTTTTTCTTATATTTTTTAACTGATAATCAAATATACTTGGAGAGCACAGATCCAAACAATTCATGTTTATTATCTGTGTTACCTGATGAAAAACAATTTCAAAACATGTTTTGTGATTTTAATCACATTCAGGTAATATTCATGTACTTATGTATACATATACCTATCAAATTAAAATAAATTATTTACCTCTGTTCCCGTAGAAAATGGTATAGTCCCTAGAACTTTTAGTTCAGTTGAAAAAATATAACTAAATATTCATGATTTATCAGCTGCACATTCTAGGTCTATTTTGAAAGAAATTTTTATTTTCTGATACACTTTCAGTTCTAAAAGATTTTTGTTTTATTTTGTTTGAGAACCACAGTTTAAAATGTCTAGAAGGGTTTTTCTGTTGAGGATAATTAAAATTAAAATTATAGTTACTTATTTCTCCAATATTTATTAAGCATCTACTATGATACAGTAATGATACAAAGGTTAACAAATATTTTGTGTTTGCTTTTTTTCAAGTCCTAGGCATTGAAGAATAAGTAATAAGCAAAAGACCATTGGTGTTTCCTATCTTCATGGAATTTACAAAGGAATATAAAAGTTGAAATAAATTAGAGAAAGTCTTAAAAGCAAAGTACAAACTAAGTCATGTAGACTGTGCTTCTTCCGTGTCCACCCGACTCTCCTCCTTCAATCTAATTTCCTCTTCTACAAACACAGCTTAAAAAAAAAAAAAAAAAAGACAAAACCAAACAGACAAACAGATCCCCCTAGATTTGCTCTTCATTTGCCCCTATCTTGGGATCGCTCAATATTCTCATTCTCCTGATCTTCACCTCCCATTTCAGCTTCCTCTTCATTTTACCCGACCAACGTTATTTGGGTGATATTAATTTGATTGACTAATACTGGCTCTTCTCAAGTTCCTCCCTGGATCCAAAGAAAGTCCTGAAAAACAGCAGGACTGAGGAGTCCCAGAGCAGGCTAGAGGGGAAGAATTTTTATGAGGTAGGCTTTTGAAGGTGGCATAAATTATTTCACATAGACCAGCTAGCTCTGACAGTTGCATTTGGGAAAGCTTCTTAGTCCTTCTGCTATTGGACATTTTCTTTCATTTTAATAATTCTTAAATCGTTTAATGTAATTATCATTTTTAATCCATATATTAGGGCCTCTTCAACCGGGAACCTTTTAGAGGGCCACAGCAACTTCCTTTGGATGTATTGAGCTTGTTGTCTTCCCCCACAGCACAAGGCTGTATACTAAGCAAGCACTTATTCTTTCTAGAAACATTTATTGGATACTGCCTCAAACAAGGCATGGTGAGAGTGATGTGGAGGACACAAAGACGTATGCACAAGCAATAACATGCCATTCTGAACAAGAAAATGTGGGTTATGTTATCTCCCTCTTACAAACACATGGAAATGTGAGCATTTGGTATCTTAAAAATAAATTTTGGACATTGCTTTCAGCTGCACATCCTGCAGCACTGACAAATATATAGTGTCAATATAATACTATTCTGTTTCCATTCCCACATCATCAGTCACAGGCTTATTTGTTTTACACAGTCACCATTTCAAAGCATTTGGGAGACTTTATGGTGGGTAATGATTTAGGAAGCGATGAGAATAGCTGCACGTTTTGTAAAGAGTTGTGAGTGTATTTAGTGGGAATGATGATGATGATCATGATGATAATGATAAGGTCCCCAGCTGTCTGTTGAAGTTCCTTTCTGGGAAACAGCTGGAAACTCATTCTCTAAAGATCGCATCTGGCTTGATTTGCCAGCACTCAAATCCCATTGATCTGGTTCTGTTCTAGCCCTCTGTACTCACAGTTCAAAGAGCAGGGAGGCCTGTAAAGAAATTACTGCCATATTGTTCAATCGGCCACAGTGAGCCATATATACGATTATAATTAGGAACACATTAAGGGAAGCAGCTCAGTGGAGATAAGCTGCCTGACTGCATACGCTTTTTGATGAGGGCTTAGCGCCAATCCGAAAAGAAAAAGATTAAATGTTTGTTACCAATCCTTTTGAACTTGTGGCAGAACATGTGGTAAAGCATTTTTGATTCAAATTAAAAGCATCCTAGGATAAAAATAACCCTGTTCTCCCAGGCCGTTCCAAGTGAAACCATTTGGAGACTGATTTATTGTATTGCCCTTAACCTCTTTCCACCAGCATGATTAACATAAGCATTTCTGAATCCCTTATAAGCCTGGACAGGTATTTGTCTTGTTACACATCTGTGGAACAAATGGCAATACAAATTATACACTCAACAGCTGTAAGTTTTCAAAGGCCAGGCAAATTTAATTTGACTGTGCATGTAAATGAAAAGTTCATTGAGCTCCAAGGTCAGTGATGTGGGTTGCAGGTAAAGAGGATTGTTGCATCAAATGTCATCAAAAGGCCAGCAATTCAGAAACCCTCAAAGAGAGCTTCTAAGCCAAGCAAAGAAAATTTAAGCTGCTGATGCACGACCAAGGAGACAAGCACAGAG
Source organism: Sapajus apella (assembly GCF_009761245.1). NCBI lineage: Eukaryota > Metazoa > Chordata > Mammalia > Primates > Cebidae > Sapajus > Sapajus apella. The sequence continues at coordinate 26,484,180 of NW_022436949.1, read as the reverse complement.
AAGGCTACAAAAGAAAGGCACAGCTTAACCACTAGCATCTTGAAAGCCTTTACACAGTCATCATAAAGAAAAAAAAAAAAAAAAAAAAAAAGGCAAGATGACCATATCAAATATTTTAAGCTTCCATAACAAGAGGAAGCATGGGTTAGTGTTTTTTCTGGAAATGGAGAATAGAAAGTTTGTTCCAGTTGTAGTCTCTTTCTTCAGCCTTGGGCAAGACTCTTAGCCTCTCTGTGCCAGATTAACTATAAAATTGGGATATTACTGTTTCCCACTTCACAGGCTTCTAAGGTTAATATCCTTCTACAGTGATGTTGGCCTGTTTAAAATAATACTACCCATTATACATTTCAAGAGTCCAGAAAATTGGTAACCACATGATGTTATCTGCCAAAGGAATAATTTAGTTTAAGTTGGTTTTAATTGTATCATGTGTTCTTAAAATTTCTGTGAACAGTGAAATTTATTTAGTGGTTCTAAATGCTAATTTAAGGAAACCTCAATTATAATATTTTCTCACAGTGTCTCACTCAGTTTTTTTTCCCCCAAGACACACTCACATGCACACACAGACACACACACACTTTCTTCATTTCCTCTTCCCATTCTAAAATTTGAGGTGTTTTCCCTCTCTATAATTTTTCCCTTAGTAAGGTAGATATTGTCAAGAGTAATAGCACTAAGCTTCTGAAAGCAATAAAACTAAATAATTAATGCCACAAGGAAACACATACTGTCAGGACATAGTTGGTTAAACCAAGGGATAAGATTCTAATATGGTAAAGTGTCTTATGAATCTCTTTACCACTGAATTCCCTCAGGCCTAGTGTTCTGAAGAAAACAATCTGGGAAAAACAATTTGGGAATAACCTAAAAAGTTTTGATACACTTATGTTATTTGAGCAAGGTGAGTAAAAGTGAGGCCTTTTAAACAACAAGGAGATTCTTTCCAAATGCAAATGTGCTTGATTGAGAATGCATATTTGCCTTTAGAAAGAAGATGAAGTCAAAGGGATAGGTACTCTTTTCTTCTATTGCTCCCACCAGGAAGAATACGCTGTTACTACTTTTTTTGTTTTGTTTGTGTGCTTTGATTATTTCCTGTAGGAATAAGAATAAAAGTATTTGGTGTAGCCTAACTTTCTCTATTGCAAGTCTCTGCTAATTATCAGAGAGTAAAATAAATTGAACCTCTAGTTTATGACAGTTTTATAAATAAACATGTTATGTGTAATTGATCCTTAGTGTTCTTTGAAATGCCAGTTAGGAAACTCTTGCTGCTTTACAGCCATTAGTCAGAGAGAGATGGACTGATGACTTTGCAGTGGAGTGAGACTAGCTCGCTGCCTCACTCCGAAATCGCGAAGTAAAAAAGGGACAAGAGATATCTTTCAGGAAAAGAGGTATATATAAAAATGAAAATCCACTAACAACTGCCACAGCTGATAGCCAGGTAGCCACAGCATCCTCCTTGTAAGTGTCTTTGCACTGAGTGCTTTAGGAGCCTGCCTTCCCCATTAAACCTTAGAGGCCAGAGATGACATTTTATTCATTTCCTTTTTCCTGGAATGTTCTATGATGCCTAAATTAGATTAGGCACCTGTCATTCATTTATTGAATTAAACTGACAGAAACTGATTTGGAACAATGGTATTTATAAAAATAAACTCACTAACACTTTAGATACTGAAGTTGAGTCTTACATTCAAAGGAAAATAGAGAAACATACCATATTTACCTAGGTATTTCTGGCTAGAATATACAGCTCCTTTGTGGCTGAAAAACTATAAATATCTAATAACATATGTATTGTTCAAATGCAATGTTTATCTACATTATTTATTTTTTGAATCACTGTGGGGAACTTTACTAATATCCTGGGTAAATGTCACTACTTGGCTATAATCTGTTGAGGTGGTTTTGTATTCTTGATTCTTCTGTCATGAAAGTAATCCTCAGTGCTCCTGGTCATCTGGAATGACTGGGAATAACCTCGCTCTCAATGTTCTCATTGAAAACTATGATAAAGTATTACATTCATGGCCAAAGAAATAATTCTGTGGTGCAAAAATTCAGAATATCATTTAACTAATCAGTAGTCTTAGAATGTGGGTTTTTAGTCTTCAGCTATGTTCTCATTCAGCCTGGCTTTATTTAATATAAACAAGGATATACGAAGATCTTGTCAAATACTTGGCTGACAAAGATATATTTTGATTCTCCCGTAATTGTAAATCTACTGTTACTATGGTATCTGTCCCAAAACTGACACTTATCTATTGCATAATCGAGCTGAAACAACCATGAAGATTGGCATGGTGAAGAGTCTTATGAACAGAAGGATCAGTGCATGTCAGATACTGTTCACACTGGACTGCATACCTTCATAGTCTTGTCTTCACTGACATTAATACATTCACTGCCATTAAGCTTATACTTATGAAACATATAGCCAGTAACTTGGCTTCCTCGGGCTTCCTTGCCTTTGAGCTGTTGGGATATGAATCTTATACTTAAAATGCCTGTTTTGTAATGCCTTCATTTTCCTCTGAAATGTCAAATAAATTCCATAAGATACATTTAGTTTATGGCTTTTGGATTTTAAGCATAGCCCTTTGAAGTTATAGACAGATCATGGTACCAGAGTGAATTAATTGGTACATTTCCCATAAACTTTAAGAATATTTTAAAAACCAGAAAATTAAGTGAGAGAACCCTAGTATGAGAATTTAATAAAGACAAAATAGTAATTTATATACATGCATACACATATATTTAATCACATATATTATGTAAAATAACATAATGTATTTAAAGGAATTATAAAATGAAACTTATTAAAAGGGATTAAGCATAGATACTACGTGAACAAGTCAAAATGCCATTTCGAACAAGTTGAAACTGTTAAACCAAATGAATTAATTTCTGACACTATCATGTCAGCTGTTACTATTACAATGTTTTAGAAATTACAAAGTGTTTTCCTATCAATTATCTCACATAAAACTCAAACCCATGCCTATAATCAAACATAAGGACGAAAAACAAATACCAAGAATCACTGTCTTAAGCAACTTGCATCCAAGTTTGTAAATTTAACTTCAGAAATTGATAATGCTTTCAGGTTGAATTTTTAAAGTCATTTCCTAAAAGAAAAGGTTAAAATGTAAACTCTTATTCAAAATTTCTTGCCATTTTATAAGGCCACAAAATCTAAATGATGCTAAAAGCAAAGTACAAAAATGGAACACTTAGAGGCAAGAGGCCAGAACTGAGAATTTCAGTATTCCTCCCATGAAGCTGTGGGTCCTAATATGCTTTTAAAAAGACCCAGCCGAGCTGGGAAGGGGAGAATCACAGCTTCTAATCTTAGCTTTACTGAGAACTTGCAATGTGACTTTGAGTAAATCACTTGACCTTTCTGAGCTTTTGATTCCCTATAGGTAATAATCCTGGCCTTATCTCCCTCATTGTTTCAAAAATAAAATGAGATGGATGATTTATGTGAAAGCACTTTGAATAGTAAAATGTGCTATATTATTATTCAAACAAGGCATTATCCTCTCAAACCTACTTAAAAGGGGGTTGTAAATGAAATACTGCATATTAATGTGATCTTGGTCTTCAGAGAACTTGGATTCTCTGGGCACCATTACAGTCTCAGCTATTTTTCAGCACAGCATAAATTATGTGCTCCAAACAAATCTTCAATACCCTTCAGAAGCCTGAGAGGCGAGTGTGAGGCTGCTTAGTGCCCCCAAAATAGGTACCACTGCAGAGAAAGGAAGAGCGTTTAAGAAAACAGTGAACAGGCTCTGCCTGCCAAGTCTGGCTTGAACTGCAGTTTCTCATGTGCACGGGTGTTGAGAATAAAGAAAGCATGTCTAAAAACCCAAGTCTAGGCAGGAATTTCTATACCCTCTGGCTATTTTACCAAGTTACTAAAATACATTCATGTCCATGCTTAAGTGTGAATATACACAAACATGACATTATAAAAGGAGATAGCTTTGCCACGTTACACACCCAATTCACAAAATGGCATCAGTTCCTCAAGCCTTATTTGCTATTGTAATTGGGTCCTTTTGCAAGCATGTTTCATGCATTTTTGATTTTCAAGTCATTTATCCATACTGCAATATTCGAGGTATTCACGAAGTGCATTTCCCCACCCCCGAACAATTGTATGTGTAGGTTGCATCTCAGAAATATTTCTTTTCCTACTTACAAATCTTAGAAATGCCTAAATATTTTGTTACTGTTGTTTTTAAAACATTAGGGCTTTCGGATGAGGCGTAACTTAGAAACAACTGGTTACAACTTTTCTCAGTCCGAGGACCCTGACTCAATCTGGGAATTCTCAGTGGCATTCTACTAGAACCACCAAGTACTTTCATCACCTTTGAGGTTTCAGAGGGTGTAAGATCTCTAGAACAATGGCCCCTGTGTGTCCATATGCACCTTGGCCTTTATTCTCCCACAATCCCTTCAGGGTAATGGCAATACACTACCCTAGCCACACAGTAAAAATGCCTCATCCTGGTCACCAAAGCCCTTGGGACTGCCATGGCTTCTGGAAGCCCTCACTATCAGAAAACAATTTTTCTTCCTGCAACGTGGCTTAATGATTAAGCATTTGAATTAAGGATCATCACGATATGCTCAGAGATTTGAACTGATAACCCATATCAATCGGGTATATGACTAAAGTTTCTTAACTTCTCAGGTCCTCTTTCGTCATCTAACAAATGGACATCATAGTTTCTAACTAAAAGGATGGTGATGAGGATTAAATGAGATGAGTGCATGGAAAACGCCAGGTGCACTCAATCAATGGCAAGTAGTAGCTGCAGTAAAACAAAAGCCATAGGAGGTATCGCTCTCTACTGCTGCAGTAGGAAAAAGTACACAGTTATGAAGGAGACTAAACCTATTAAAAGACAGAAAAAAATTTATTCTTTAAACTTGAAGGGAGACATGTTATACACATCAGTTGGTAAGAGTGTAACTATTCAGACAGTTTCCTCTCCATAAATCACAGGCTTGGTCTGTGATTTTTTATACTTTTTTTAAAAAACAGGGCCACAATGAACATACATGTGCATGTGTCTTTATAATAGAACGACTGATAATCCTTTGGGTATATACCCAGTAATGGGATTGCTGGGTCAAATAGTATTTCTATTTCTAGATCCTTGAGAAATTGCCACACTGTCTTCCACAATGGTTGCACTAATTTATACTCTCACCAACAGTGTAAAAGCGTTCCTATTTCCCCACATCCTCTCCAGTATCTGTTGTCTCCAGATTTTTTAATGATCACCATTCTAACTGGCATGAGATGATATCTCAATGTGGTTTTGAGTTGCATTTCTCTAATGACCAGTGATGATGAGCATTTTTTCATTTGTTTGTTGTCTGCATAAATGTCTTCTTTTGAAAAGTGACCTCATATCCTTTGCCCACTTTTTGATAGGGTTGTTTTTCCTTGTAAATTTCTGTTAGTTCTTTGTAGATTCTGGATATTAGTCCTTTTTCAGATGGATGGCTTGCAAAACCTTTTTTTCCATTCTGTTGGTTGCTGGTTCACGCTAATGATTGTTTCTTTCGCTGTGAGGAAACTGTTAAGTTTAATCAGATCCCATTTGTCTATTTTGGCTTTTGTTGCCATTGCTTTTGGTGTTTTAGTCAGGAAGTCCTTGCCTATGCCTATGTCCTGAATGGTATTGCCTAGGTTTTTTTCTAGGGTTTTTATGGTGTTAGGTCTTATGTTTAAACCTTTAATCCATCTGAAGTTAACTTTTGTATAAGGTGTAAGTAAGGGGTCCAGTTTCAGCTTTCTGCACATGGCTAGCCAGTTTTCCCAATACCACTTATTAAACAGGGAATCCTTTTCCCATTGCTTGTTTTTGTCTGGTTTGTCAAAGATCAGATGGTTGTAGGTGTGTGGTGTTACTTCTGAGGCCTCTGTTCTGTTCCATTGGTCTATGTATCTGTTTTGGTACGAGTACCATGTTGTTTTGATTACTGTAGACTTACAATATAGTTTAAAATCAGGTAGCATGACGCCTCCAACTTTCTTCTTTTTGCTTAGGATTGTCTTGGATATGCATGCTCTTTTTTGGTTCCATATGAAGTTTAAGTTGGTTTTTTCCAGTTCTGTGAAGAAGGTCAGTGGTAGCTTGATGGGGATAGCATTGAATCTACAAATTACTTTGGGTAGTATGGCCATTTTCATGATATTGATTCTTCCTAACCATGAGCATGGAGTGTTTTTCCAACTGTTTGGGTCCTCTCTTATTTCCTTGAGCAGTAGTTTGTAGTTCTCCTTGAAGAGGTCCTTGACATCCTTTGTTAGTTGTATTCCTAGGTATTTTATTCTCTGTAGCAATTGTGAATGGGAGTTCACTCATGATTTGGCTCTCTGTCTGTTATTGGTATATAGGAATGCTTGTGATTTTTGCCCATTGATTCTGTATCTTGAGACTTTGCTGAAGTTGCTTATCATCTTAAGGAGGTTTGGGGCTGAGACGATGGGGCTTTCTAAATATACAATCATGTCATCTGCAAATAGAGACAATTTGACTTCCTCTTTTCCTAACTGAATACCCCTGATTTCTTTTTCTTGCCTGATTGTTCTGTCTAGAACTTCCAATAGTATGTTGAATAGGAATGGTAAGAGAGGGAACCCTAGAGCCAGTTTTCAAAGGGAATGCTTCCAGTTTTTGCCCATTCAGTTTGATATTGGCTGTGGGTTTATTGTAGATAGCTTTTATTCTTTTGAGATATGTTCCATCGATATCTAGTTTATTGAGAGTTTTTAGCATAAGGGGTTTTTGAATTTTGTTGAAGGTCTTCTCTGCATCTATTGAGATAATCATGTGATTTTTGTCTTTGATTGAACGTTTATGTGATGGATTATAGATCTGCGTATGTTGAACCAGCCTTGCAACCCCGCGATGAAGCCTACTTGATCATAATGGATATGCTTTTTGATGTGCTGTTGCATTCAGTTTGCCAGTATTTTATTGACGATTATTGCATTGATGTTCATCATGGATATTGGCCTGAAATTTTTTTTTAAGTTGTGTCTCTGCCCAGTTTTGGTAACAGGATGATGTCAGTCTCATAAAATGAGATAGGGAGGATTCCCTCTTTTGTATTGTTTGGAATAGTTTGAGAAGGAATGATACCAACTCCTCTTTGTACGTCTGGTAGAATTAGACTGTGAACCCATCTAGACCCGGACTTTTTTGATTGGTAGGCTATTAATTGCTGCCTCAACTTCAGATCTTGTTATTGGTCTATTCAGGGATTCAACTTCCTACTGGTTTAGTCCTGGGAGGGTGTAAGTGTCCAAGAATTTATCCATTTCTTCTAGATTTACTGGCTGATGTGCATAATTTGTAGTAATCTCTGATGGTAGTATCTATTTCTGTGGAATCAGTGGTGATATCCCCTTTATCATTTTTTATTTCACCTATTCAATTCTTCTCTCTTTTCTTTTTTATTAGTCTGGCCAGCAGTCTATTTTGTTGATCCTTTCAAAAAACCAGCTCCTTGATTTATTGATTTTTGAAGAGTTTTTTGAATCTCTGTCTCCTTCATTTCTGCTCTGATCTTAGTTATTTCCTGTCTTCTGCTAGCTTTTGAATTTGTTCGATCTTGCTCCTCTTGTTCTTTTAATTTTGAAGATAGGGTGTGGATTTTCTATCTTTCCTCGCTTCTCATGTGGGCATTTATTGCTCTAAGTTTCCCTCTCGACACTGCTTTAAATGTGTCCCAGAGATTCTGTTATGTGTGTCTTTGTTCTCATTGGTTTTGAGGAACATCTTTATTTCTTTCTTGTTTCATTATTTATCCAGTAGTCATTCAGGAGCAGGTGGAGAGTTCCGTAGATGTCTATTAGGTCTGCATGGTCTTTACCATTTGGTAGGTGTTTGGAGTGGCTGGTACTGGTTGTTCCTTTCCTTGTTTAGTGCTTCTTTCAGGAGCTTTTGTAAGGCAGGCCTGGTGGTGATGAAATCTCTCAGCAATTGCTTGTCCATAAAGGATTTCATTTCTCCTTCACTTATGAAGCTTAGTTTGGCTGGATATAAAATTCTGGGTTGAAAGTTTTTTCTTTAAGGATGTTGAATATTGGCTCCCACTCTCCTGGCTTGTAGGGTTTCTGCCAAGAGATCCACTGTGAATCAGATGGGCTTCCCTTTGTGGGTAACCTGACTTTTCTTTCTGGCTGCCCTTAGCATTTTTACCTTCATTTCAACCCGGGTAAGTCTGACGATTATGTGCCTTCGGGTTGCTCTTCTTGAGAAATATCTTTGTAGTGTTCTCTGTATTTCCTGGATTTGAATGTTGGCCTGCCTTGCTAGGTTGGGTAAGTTCCGGATAACATTCTGAAGAGTGTTTTCTAGTTTGGATTCATTCTCCCTGTCGCATTCAGGTACACTTATCAAATGTAGATTAGGTCTTTTCACATAATCCCATATTTCTTGGAAGCTTTGTTCTTTTCACTCTTTTTTCTCTAATCTTGCCTTCTCATTTTATTTCGTTGAGTTGATCTTCAATCTCTGATATCTTTTCTTCTGCTTGGTCAATTCAGCTACTGAAACTTGTGTATGCTCTGTGAAGTTCTCCTGCTATGTTTTTCAGCTCCATCAAATTGTTTATGGTCTTCTCTAAGCTGGCTATTCTACTTAGCATTTCGTCTAATCTTTTTTCAAGGTTTTTAGTTTCTTTGCATTGGGTTAGCACATGTTCCTTTAGCTCAGAGAAGTTTGTTAGTACCCACCTTCTGAAGCCTGCTTCTGTCAATTTGCCAAACTCATTCTCCATCCAGTTATGTTCCCTTGCTGGTGAGAAGTTGTGATCCCTTGGAGAAGGAGAGGCATTCTGGTTTTTGGTGTTTTCATCCTTTTTTTCCCATCTTCGTGGATTTATCTACCTTTGGTTTTTGAAATTGGTGACATTTGGATGGCATCTCTGAGTGGACATCCTTTTTGTTGATGTTGAGGCTATTTCTTTCTGTTTTTTTAGTTTTCCTTCTAATAGTCAGGCCCCTTTGCTGCAGGACCACTGGAGGTCCACTCCAGACCCTGCTTGCCTGGGAATCACCCACACAGGCTGCAGAACAGCAGGGATTGCTGCCTATTCCTCTGGTAGCTGTGTCCTAGAAGGATACCACCAGACGTCAGCCAGAGCTCTCCTGTATGAGGTGATTCTTTCTATACTCAGGGGTCAGGGAGCCACTTGAGGAGGCAGTCTGTCTTTTGTCAGAGCTAAAGTGCTGTGCTGGGAGCTCCATTGCTTTTTTCAGAGCTGCTGGGCAGGGACATTTAAGTCTCCTGCAGCAGAACTCACAACAGCCCCTTTTCCCAGGTACTCTGTCCCAGGAAGGTGTGGCTTTATTTGTAAGTCCCTGACAAGCTGCTGCCTTTTTTCAGAGATGCCCTGCCCAGCAAGGAGAGAGTCTAGTCAGTCTGCCTGCAGAGGCATTGTTGAGCTGCCATGGGCTCCCCTCAGCTGCTGTGTAAACTTTTTTGTCCTTTTGTTTACACAGGTAGGTTAGAGCTGCCTCAGTAATGGCACCGCTCTCCCCACTGAGCTTTCGACTGTCCTGGGTGGAGCTCAAACTGCTTTGCTGGTTGCGAAAATCTCAAGCCAGTGGGATTCATTTTGCTGGTCTCTGTAGGGGTGGGACCTGCGGAGCCAGATCACCTGGCTCCCCGCCTTCAGCCCCCTTTCTCTCAGGAGTTTGTGCAGCTCTGTCTCACAGGCACTCCAGTTGCCAGTCAAAATGGCTGCTGAGATTTGTGCTGGGAACACATGATGACAGCTGAATCAGCTGCCCAGATTTGCACTGGAAACTGGTGGCACTTGTCAGCAAGGGGGAATCTTGTGATCTGTGGGCTGCACAGAAGCACAGCATCCGAACTGGAGCTCTGGAGTGGCCGAAATAGTCCCCAATGGCCTTTGTTGGTTAGGAGGGAGGGCCCTCTGGACTATTGCACTTCCCAAGTGAGGCAGCACCCCACCCTGTCTTGGTTTGCTCTCCTTGGGCTACACCCACTGTCCAACCAATCCCACTGAGGTGAGCCTGCTACCTCCGTTGGAAATGCGGAGATCACTCTCCGTCTGTGTTGCTCTCACTGGGAACTGTGCCCTGGAGCTGTTCCTATTCAACCATCTTGGCTGAAGTCCATCCCCCCTCTTTTTTTTTTTTGAGACAGTCTCACTCTGTCACCCAGGCTGGAGTGTAGTGGCACAATCTTGGTTCACGGCAACCTCCACCTCCCAGGTTCAAGCAATCTTCCTTATCCTCCTGAGTAGCTGGGATTATAGGCACACACCACCATACCTGTCTAATTTTTTTTTTTTGTACTTTTAGTAGAGGCAGGGTTTCACCATGTTTGCCAGGCTGGTCTTGAACTCCTGACCTCAGGTGATCCACTTGCCCCGGCCTCTCAAAGTGCTAGGATTACAGGCATGAGTCACCGTGTCCAGCCTGGTGTCTTTAGTTTCTAGTCTTGTCTTTTAAAGAAGAGATCAGGCTTGTCTGAGTGGTTCCTGTGGGCACAGCTGGGCATGGAAGCAGCCCTGATTTATAGCATTTGCCAGTTTCCATTTTGTAAACACTCTCACCGTGAGACTTCACTGAAAACAAAATTGAGAAGAGATGCACACAATGGCATCTCACAAGACAGTGCTAAGAGGCTCCACCCACCACTGCATAAGGTGGCCCTGAAGGTGGATGCCGTTAGGATGAAGATTTCAGCACACTACACGTCTCAAGTGACTTCCACGGTAAAATTGTCTGATCCTATTTCTGTCTTCAACCTGAATTATTCCCATTTCCTTACATATTTTTCCCGCAGATCTTACCTTTTTGTCTCTAAGTCCCTCCTGTTGCTCTGCTATGAAATATGGGCAATCTGCATCTTTCTGACTTAAGATAACAAAAGAGAGATGTAAAAAAAACCAGTCATTTATGGAAATATGCGGACCTGCTTTCCTAATAATGCTGTTATTTTTAAAAAGCTAATTTTATTCAAGATTCTCTATATTGTGCGTCCAGAGTAAGTTGTGGATATTCAAGTGCAGGTCCTTACGACTGCACATATGGTCCATTTTCCACACACTTTAATATGGTCTATCAACTTCCTCTCTCTCTACCCTATCCAGTCTGCGCAGTGCTGCTAGATATATCTTTCTGAAATACCACTTGGATCACATTTCTTACTCAGGAATTCTAGTGGTTTCTCAATCCCTTCAGAAAAAAGCTCAAATTCTTTGCCCTCAAGGCTTTTCACTGTTAGAATACCCATGGTTTCAGGTGCCTTTTCACCCACTCCTCTCCTGAGCTCTTTACCCAAGCCTAATTGCCATCTGTTCCTGCCTGTGAACTCATGTCTTCTTTTACAGAGAGAACATTTTCACTTTGTCCTCAACTGCTGTTTTGGGTGGAATGCTTATTCCCCCAAATTCATATGTTGAAACCTGAAACCCTACCGTCTAACGGGATGAGTAGGTGTTAGGAGATGGAGGTCTGTGGGAGGTAAGTAGGATTAAATGAGGTCGTGAGGGTGGAGTCTTCATCAATGGAATTAGTGCCCTTAGAAGATGAGACATGATACAAATGAGCATGCTTCCTTTCTCTCTCTCTCTCTCTTCCTCACCGCAACCTGCTCCCATGTGAGGAAACTATGAGAAGGTAGCCATCAGCAAACCAAGAAGCAAACCCTCACCAGACACTAAAAATTTTTTAGCAGCTTAATCTTGAGCTTCCCAGTCTCCAACTGTAAGAAATAAGTATTCGTTATTTAGGCCACTCAGTTTATGGTATTTTGTTACTGTAGCCCAAGCTAAGACAGTGACTAAACTCATACTGTCTTTAGTCCTGACTTCAAAGTGTACTTTCTCTGTGACTCTATTCTGACAGTCCTATCTGATTTTTTTTCTCTGAATTCACTCAGATGTCTTATGTATAACTCTAAAGTTATGCATCTAGTACACTGTTGCTATTGCAGCAAGTTGTTTACATAATCTGCTCAAGTGGGTTACCAGCATGAAAAGCAGCAGGATACCTTTGACTATTCTGCCAGTGTTCTCCAGTAAATTTTGTTATGATATAAATATTTTATATCCCCTATGTCCAATATGATAGCCATTACCTACATTGTGGCTATTGAGTATTTGACATACGGCCAGTGCAAATGGGGAATTGAGCTTTATTTTTATTCATTTTAATTGAATAAAATTTAAACATTCACAGATGACTAGTAGCTTACATATTGGACAGCATAGCTAGACCCTCCATGACCATAGCACAGTGTCTTTTACTCTGGAGCTGCTTGACAATTATTTGTGGAAGGAATCAATGAAATTCCCTCATAAATCACAACATAACCCCAAACTGCCTTATAGATCATTCCTAGTTTCTAATCACCCTTTTCTACATTCTGCCACCATGTTTTCTTGGACCTTTCTAACCTCCCAAAATTCTTTTGGGTAATCTTGTTTACAATAGCCACAGGATGGATTTAAATGTTCACAAGAACACAGTCTGCTTTCAGTTCACTAAGACTCTATAAGGCAAGCTCTGAGCATTTCAAGATTGGAGCTTTTGAGAGAAAGCTATTTGTTTTGACAGGCTCATCTCCACTCCTCAGGGCCAGTGTGCCAAAGTCTGGGTGTTTTGTTTTTGTTTGTTCATTTGAGATGGAGTTTTGCTCTTGTTGCCCAGGCTGAAGTGCAATGGTGCAGTCTAGGCTCACCATAACCTCCACCTCCTGGGTTCAAGCAATTCTCCTGCCTCAGCCTCCCTATTAGTTGGGATTACAAGCATGTGCTACCACACCTGGCTAATTTTGTATTTTTAGTAGGGATGGGGTTTCTCCATGTTGGTCAGGCTGGTCTTGAACTCTTGACCTCAAGTGATCTGCCCACCTCGGTCTCCCAAAGTGCTGGGAGCCACCATGCCCAGCCAATTGGGTGTTTTAAAGTCTACAGACATTCTAGAAATTGTCCTGCCACTTTGGGTCATTTTTGTCATGCGGTTTAAATACAGAAAAGTCTAAATTTCAGTTTCTCATAGATGAAACATGGCTAATCCTGGTTAAAAAATATAAAATAGTTTAATTTGTACCAAATAATCTTATGTACTATTGTGCATTCACTTGCACAGATGGCAGAACAGTTCGTTTGCAATTTAAGGAGTCTAAAATAATGTAAACACTCTGTTTCAGTAACATTGAAGAAAAACGAGAAAATTCTTTTTCTCAAATAACTTGGAAAATGCTAACTTCATTGAGAAATAACTTAGAATATACTTTTAAAGTGACATGGACCTTAGACGTTAGTGAGTCCATCACACTCATTTTACACTTAACAAATATAATTGTGGTCATTTAAAACTATTTTAATAAAACGATAAGTAAATGTTTGACTACAGCAGAGATAAACAGAAGTTTATCCTATTTTTGTAGAACTCTCCATTAACAGACTCTTAGTTTATAGAACTATTAAAATTGATTTTATTTACAATAAGCAAATTGAATTAGATCACTGAACTTTGTAAGCATAAAAAGTAAAATGCTGTTTTTACTCTTCACTCTCTAGCAGTCATTTGGAATTAGGTAATGTAATAACATCTGTCTCCTACAAAAAGTTGAATGTCTGTAAGAAAAGGAAACGTTTACTTATTTGTCCTGACACTGGGCTAGGCAGATGTCACTTTCTATGAATAGTTCACCCCACAACTTGGTCATATTCTTCATTAGCTTCTGTTTCTTAGAAGGCATTTAGAGTTGCATCACATTTTGATTTAGCACATGTGCACATGCCCACACACACACGCACACACACACTGAGAATTGAGAGTCAAATGTAATTAAATATTTTATAGTACAACATAAGTCACAGAAGATATATTTTTCTGAAGTTTGTGTTAACCAATAACTACTCTGTAGAAAAATTAGAAAACACTCCTAGGCAACTAATCATTTTAGATTGTGCTTTCTATTCCCATATGATCTTTGACTTCCAGTTACGCTCTATTATGGGACCTGTTATACTACACAATGATTGTATTGTTCTACTGCAAATCCACAATTTCAGCATCCAAAGGAATACAAACATTCTTTTAAGATAGTGATACTAAAATGTATTCACTGTCAATTGACAATTTCTCTAGATCTAAACATAATAGACTGTAAAAAGGCATTCCAGATAGCAAGATTAATAATATAGCACACTTAAATGAATGCAATGTGGTTATCTTTGAATTCTCATAGTACCTAACTAAGCCGAAAGATGCTACCAGAATATTTTATCAGTTAGAAGTTATGTAGCACTTTATAGTATAGATAAGAATAAAGTATACAAAGTTAAAATATTTTATGCAGGGAGTATCCTAATGAAGAGGTTATTAAATTGTTCCACCTTTAAAATTTCCTTATATTCATTCACCTACCTTGGTTTTCACTACTAATGTGCTCATAAACCCCCTCTACACAAAATAAAATAATCATCTTGGAATCACCTTAAGTGCCCATCAACAGATGAATGGATAAAGAAAATGTGGCATATATACACAACAGAATACTATACAGCTTTAGAAAGGAAGGAAATCCTGTCATTTGCAATAACAAGGATGACTCAGCAGGACATTATATTAAGTGAAATAAATGAGTCACACAGAAAGGCAAATGTCATACCACATTATCTCATGCATATGTGGAATCTAAAAATGTTGAACTCATAGAAGTAGAAAGTAGAATGGTATTTACCATGGGCTGGGGTAGCAGAGGTTGGAGGAAAAAAATCATTTCAATTTTTCAAAGAATACCTACTGACTGGAGCTAGTAACAATTTACTCTGCAGCAATATCAGCAACAGCAGTAACAATAATGATGAGAGCAAACACATTATGCTTAATACATACCAAGCACTGTTCTATGCTCTTTTTATATATTGATTCATGTCATGCTTATTAAGAATCTCTCTTTATTTCTGCTGTTGAAGATCTCTGGACAAGTAGAAAAGTGAGTTTACTTTAGCCACCGAGGCTCTCCCTTGACACCTTAGGAGAATTTTGGAGACAGACAATACAGGCCTATTATGACAGCCCCATTACCATCGGGGCAACATGTTTTCTCCTTCCAGCTTTGTGCACCAACATCACTAGCAGGTTACCCATAATCTCATGGTTACAAGATGGCTGCTATAACTGGACCATGATTGTCTCATTCCAGGTAGAGGAATAATAAAGATGCCTATTTATTTCAAGAGAAAGAGAATTCGGAATTGAGGTTACTTGCACTGGTAGCAGTAGAAGTAGTATGCCAATTATCAGGCTCTTGGATTGAACATGCCAATAATTTGTGTTCGGCTGGTAGAAAAAAATACTCTCTGTCCATACTAACTATTCTTATTTTGCTACAAAAAATTATTGCTCTGGAGCCTCATTCAACATTCACAATTGTTGAATGGTTCATACACAGTCAATTTGCACTGTCAAAGTTAATGAAAATATCCCATATCTGAAAGTAAAGTTTTCAATCTGCTGCGATTCACTTCTCATGAGTCAGTCCCACTGCTGAGTTACCATGCTCCCACAGAGAGCTGGTATGGATGGTGAAACAAGATTTTTTTTCTCTCTGCTGCCTGTTTGCTGAATGGCTACTTAGCAAGTCAATTGACTCATTCATGAATTGAACAGCAACTGTGTGCCAGGCACAGAGCTTGAGATATACATGTGAAGATGTACAGACATATATATCACAGGATTCTGGCTCTTAAGGTCATGTATGCTTAGTGTACACATGGAGAAATGTTGGGAGACAGGAAGAATATATGGAAACAAGTAATTATAATATGGTATAATATATGCTACTAGAACAAAATACAAATTACTAGAGAAATAGAGAGGGGGAAAAAGTCTTTCATCTGGAAAATAAAAACATTCTTCTGAATCCACTAAAAGCACATTATGAATACTATTGTCTACTAGGATTATAACACCTTATCTCCTGTGGATTAATCAGTTTAATATTGCATAAAGTGCAATGAGATTTATTACACTTGATCTTGGCCAAAAAGCCAAGAAATGATCCAATGAGATTTCTTCATATTCTTTAGCAATTCTGTAATGGGGAAAAGGGGGCTTTACATCCCCATTAGCACAATTCTATCAGTAGGTATAATGGGAATAGCCATATTATGAAATCAATGTATTTTCATCCTAGGTAATTCTTACCTTCTAGTTTTTCAGTTATTCTTTATGTAAAACCCAAACCTGGATACCTCATATTTTAGATTCCTTTGTATCTAGAAATTATCTCTGCCACCCGTGAAAGCTAAGCCATGAAGTTTATTGAAACAGATGTGACTTAAGAAGTGTTTCAACCACAAAGAAGGTAAGAAGATACAACAGGAGGCCACCTCTTCGAACACAGTAGAATGTGAAGAAAAGTAAAGAAGTGACAGAGCCCACTTATTAAATGTCCAGTCCCTGCTGCTCCCTAACCTATTGGGAAATCCAAGAACACTGGAGCTAATGGCCCACTGTCTCTGGTGTAATCTGGGGGATGGAGAAGCTCTACATTTTTCTCTGTGTCTCATTCAACATGCCACCAGTACACAACGCAGCATCAAGAGAGGTGGCCCTTGATAGCCTGAGGTAGTACTCCCCCATGTGGGACACACTTGGATCCTGTAAACTCTAATGACAGCAAGACAGAAGTGTTGGGAGAGCTGGTAGAAATCTGGCCAGAAGCAAGGGCAGCACAATGTGGAGGCTGGAGCCTTCAGGCAATGGCTGAAGCCACACGTCTCAGCCACATGGCCATGAGGAGACAGCCACATATCAGCAGACCTCCGCGGGTCGGCACAAACTTCCTTACCACAGAGCCCAAGAACAATGCACCAAACAAGGACCTGTGTTCATAGAAGCTTGATCGTGCTGCCTCAGGATTGTAAGATCGCCCCCTGGCCTCAAACCCCCAGACATATGGCACCATCTCGGGGAAGAAGAAAGAAATGGCTGGAAAATCTGACAGACTGAACATTTACCCTAAAGAGGATGAGTCATCCAAAAGAAATTATCTAAACAGGAAGAGACAGAAATGCAGTTAATTAGCAAGATTAAAGCACCCTAACCCCCAACCCTATGCCCTTAACAAGCAGAGTTAACAAGCTCAGGAGAAAAATTAAATCACTATCAAAAGATTCCCTCAAGCCTCTGAAAAGCCTAGAGAGGGAATTACATGGAGTAGTATTCACAGGGCAAATGTCATTTATCCTATTACATTTATCCTATTACACCTAGCAGTCAAAAGCTGGCTCCTTTGAAGCAAGGTGGCCTTCATTCAGTTGGCAATTTGGACTCATTGTGTTGGAAAAGAAGTGCTTCTCAGTCAGTAGATCTTGATGTCAATAGAGATCACTTTTTAATCAGCTGCTTGCTGCTACTTGCTTTGCTCTGCAAAGTGGGCGGTCAGGGACAAGGGCTAGTCACGGCTACTTCTCCCTAGTTCTGCTCATCCTATGTATGGACCCTAGACCCATCATCCCCAAGTATTATGAGGTAGATAACAATGAAAAAGTAAAATCTATTCACAAACTGGGGGCATGTCTTGGCAGAGTGGGAAAAAAACCTGAGTTGGGAGATAGTAGACAGAGCAGCTGGTAACGATTTTGTCACTGACTTTCCAAGTTTCCACACAATGTGTATTATTTAGGGGAAAATGTCAAATAAGTTTGGAATGCTGAGTTAAGTTAAGCAGATGTCTTATTTGAAGGGCTACCTCTAATAAAGCTAATATGTGTAGTGAAATTCCAACAGGGCTAAGTATGCAGTTTCCCAAGCTTATTCCAGTGGTATGCTGCAGCTGGCCCATACCAGCTCAAGAGAGGTTGTTGGCATCTCTTCCCAACTCTGAGTTCAGTGATATCACTGTGGTAGCTTGAAATTTGCCATGGTAGGAGTAGCTACGCCATAGAAATTGACAGTTACTAACAGGGTTTCTTTACTTCTGTATCGTTGTCTTAGAAAACACTTGTTAATAAAACATGTCACAAGACTAGTGCATTAGTATTCTACTGCTGTTGTAAAAATTATCACAAATTGAATAACTTATAGCAACACAAATATATTATGTTACTGTTCTTAGGTAGAAGTCTGACACAGGTCTCATTGGGCTGCAGTCAAGGTGTCTGCATCCCTTTCTAAAGGTTCTAGGGGAAAGTTCATTTCCTTATCTTTTCCCATTTTTAGAGCCATCTGTATTCATTGGCTTGGGGCCCCCTTTTTTTTTTTATCATTAAAGCCAACAACAGCAAACTGGTCCCTTCTCACAGGGCAGTACCTCTTCTACATCCCTCTTCAACTTTTAAGGATCCTGTGATTACAATGGGCTTACCCAAATAATCCAGGATAAACTCTTTATTTTCAGGTCAGTTGATTAGCAACCTTAATTCCACCTGTAATCATAACTACCCTTTGCAATGTCAAGTAATAGAGTCACAGGATCCAGGGATTAGGATGTGGGCTACTTTGAAGAGGCCATTATTCTGTCTGATACAACTAGTGTTTCAAGGAACACACTTTGGAGACACTCACAAAAGCCTTTTGATGGAAAGTGCATTGGAAAAATTAGAAAGTGCATTTTCTAATTTTTCTTGAGTAAACTAGTTTCCTTTTAGAGCAACAGTAAATTGCTCTATGAAATGAGGTTAATGTTTTCCTGGTCTGCTTGGCAAAGTTGTTCAACAGACACGACAGTGTCTTAAAAAGTGATGAGACTCAGTATATGTATAATATATCATTATTCTTAATAATAGTTAATATGATACAAGTTTTTGTTTAAGGTCAAAATAATTCCCATAGTTTATAACCCAATCATCTTCTGCCAGTATCTTCTCAAAAAGATAGGCTAGCTCTGGCCAGTGCCAAGAGGAGAGTATGTGGAAATTGAGACCAAGGGCACATGCTCAGACTTTGATCATTTTAGATTTTTACTTGAGCCTGGATCTAGATTAAGACTTCTCAGAGTCTTTCAAATTAGTAAAAAACCTGAAAATATGCAGGATCTTCTAGGTCTTTCAGGACTAAATCTGGGCAAATTCCCTTTTATGTATCCATTCTTTTCTTTCTCCTTCACTTCAACTTTGTAAGCCACAATACAGATAATCAGGCCAATATAGGGTAAAGAATGGGAAAATTTTAAAATAAATGTTCCCTTTTAGACACAACTTGAAACCCAGATTCTTCCCATGGTGAGTCATAGAACTCAACACTCTCAGTTCTAAGTATTGGGGGCTGAGTTGATGACTCTCTGCATCTTAAATAAATGATTGCATTACTGATCGAAATGTAGCATTTACTTTTTCCTGTTCAAATATTTGGTGCTTTGTCTTCTATCACCTATATATGTTGAGGTTATGTAATTTAAAATTCGAATTCAGATAGCTAATTCACCAGCTGCTGGCCCCTTTATCTACTCAAACATTCACACCATTTTAGGGGTCTTATTACACATTTGTTTCCTATACTATTCATATATAGTATATACCTATGAGAAGCACAGCTGATAAAGAGTATTAAGGAATGAATTTTAAATAAACTATTGATTTTGAATAGAAAATAAGTAACAATAAACTATGTATCCAATTTGACTGCAGAATTTTGAGCTGTTTCACTCCACCTCTGTTTTTGGCCAAGGCAAATAGCTGCAAGTTGCTGGTTATCAGCCTTTGATAAACCTGACACTACCCACATTGGTTATATAATCCACCACCCTCTGGTCCTAGAAATGGCTGTGCCTTTGGAATCTGTGTCACATTATGCTGGCATCAACAAAACCAGCCAGGCACGATGGTGACCTGGGCAGAGCTAAGATTACAAGAACAGGATCACTTTCTATTTTGTGTTGACTCCATTGTGAGGATTGTGAATGTCAGATGTTTAGTCTTTGGTGTTGGAGCTTTTCTGATAACCTTGTCAGGGCCCAAACTAACCTGTCCTTTCTGGGCTGTACTCCAAGGAGCTAGGAAGGGATTAGTAGCAGCAGGATCTTGGCAAAAAGAGTCTTGGACCAGCCTTGACCAACCAGTGGGGCTTCTGTGGGCTAGCTCTGCCTGTGCACCATAATGATGTGAGTTTTCATTAGCTTTGCCTTCTTGAGAATGCCAGAAGCTTTCAGATTAGAAATGTATGAAATGTACATGCACAAGGAGAATAAATAAGCCTGGAAATCTAGAACTATGTCCACAGGAAATGAGAAAAGGAAATGCTAAAAACAAAAATGTGTTAAGTATGGAGAGGGAGAAATAATTATGAAATCTGGATGGGGCCTTTCTATTTCAAGGATTATTTAAAAGCAGATATCTACATATTTATACACACACACATGCATGCAAATATATATATATATATATGTATACACACACACAGAGTTCACATTTGGCTTAGGCTCTGAGCTTATTCAACAAAAACTAGTATGCCCAAAAGAATAATAGAGCATAACTAGCATAATATGACTGCTCAATAAAAACAACTGTGTAGGTTGCCAAAGGAATAGCATCATTTTGTGGAAAGAGTTCACATTATAAAGCAGATGTAAGAGTAACCTCCGAGCAACAAGGCATAGTGGTTCATGCCTGTAATCCAAGCATTTTGGGAGGATGAGGCGGGCAGATCACTTGAGTTTAGGAATTTGAGACCAGCCTGGCCAACATGGTGAAACCTCATCTCTACTAAAAATACAAAAATTAGCGGGCGTGGTGGTGCACGCCTGTAGTTCCAGATACTTGGGAGGCTGAGGCACAAGAATTGCTTGAACCCAGGAGGCGGAGGTTGCAGTGAGCTGAGATCACAACACTGCACTCTAGCCTGGGTGACAAAGTGAGACCCTGTCTAAAAAACTACAATAATATTAATAATAATAAAATAACCACAGGGTGGTCCTAAGATCACCTTCACTGCTGAGCACACCTTTTGTTAATACCACCTCATGCTAATCATTCACGCATTCCAGCTCAGCTACCTATTAAGAATGGTTATATCTAGTTTTATGTTTACATAGTGTAATTTTACAAATTTCTGCAGTGGCTGTACAGTTTTGAGAAGATGCATGTGCTTGCCCACCTTTTCCATGAGATGGTAAATTCTTTAAGGACAATAACTCTATCCTCTTCCTTGGAAGGTACCACATCATCTCATACAGCATTTGACACTTCAGGCATTCATAAATCTGCTATTCTTATGTTAATACACATTTATTACAGAAGCAGAAATCTGAGTTATTTTTCATCCTCTGGATCCTAATTTTTTTGTTCTCAATAATGGACAAGGGCTCTGTGAGAGAATCTCCGAGAATCTTTCCTCATGGATGGTGGTCTGACACAGTTACCTGGTTGGAGATAGTCTTTGAGGAAACTGAGCCAATCAAGTCAGATCCTCTCTGCTATAGTTTGGATGTGTGTCCCTGCTCAAATCTCATATTGAAATGTCATCCCCAATGTTGAAGACGGGACCTGGTGGGAAGTGTCTGGATCATGGCGGCAGACTTCTCATGAATGGTTTAGTACCATCACCTTGTTGCTGTCCTTGTGATAGTGAGTGAGTTCTCATGAAATCCAGTTGTTTAAAAGTGTGTAGACCCTCCCTTCTCACTGTCTCCTGCTCTGGCCCTGTGCCATGACTGCTCCCTCTTTGTCTTCCATGATGATTGTAAGTTTCCTGAGGCCCCCCTAGGAGCTGAGCAGATGCCAGCATCATGCTACCTGTGTAGCCACAGAACTGTAAGCTGATTAAATCTCTTCTTTATAAATTACGCTGTCACAGGTATTCCTTTATAGTAATGTGAGAACAGACTAATGCACTCTTCAAAAGCTCAGTGACCCTGAAAAGAAATATATGTCCGAGGGGTTCAAAGAAGCCATTAGACCCAGAATAGATAAGGTGTATATAATGCTAATATGAGTTTAGTGAGAATAAGTATGACACACATAATCAGTCAGCACTTAGTAAAATTTAGTCTTTTACTATCTCTCTTGCATCAGTAAAGTGTTCATCTCACATAGAATGAAAAGAGTCTATGCACATTGATATAGAGACACCAAGGAATCAAGGAGAAAACAATCTGAGTGCTAGCCACAATACTTGAATGAAGCTGATTCAGAGGAAAGCTATGCCTTCTGATGCTTTCAAGGCAAGACCAGATTTCCATGACACTCCTCCCATCAAGAAATGAAGTTCGTTCTTCTCCCCTTGCATCTGAGTGGCCTTGTGGCAGGGTTGACCAATATAGCAGAATTGATTTCCAAGGTCAGATCACTAAAGGCTATATAGCTTCCATCTTTTTTTGCAGGAATGCACATTCATAACATTAGCTACCCAGAGGCTACCATGCTGAGAGTAAGCTTAAGCTACATGGATAGTACATGTGTCAGAGCTCTGGTTGATAAAACTATCTGAGCCCAGCCTTTAGGTCATGTCAGCCTGGGTACCAGACATATAAGTGATGAAGCCTCAAGATGAATGTAGCCTCTGGAGGCTTCTTCGATTTATGTCCTGTAATTCAAATCTTCCCTAAATGAAGCTTCTGACAGGTGAAGCAGAAACCAGCTATCTCTGCTGTGTTCTTTCTGATTCCTAATCCACAAAATACATAAACAAAATAAAATGTTGCTTGATGCCTCCTTTCTCCTTCTTTTTTGGCAGAAGATTGAGAAGACAGAACCATTAAGGCTATTTTATTTCATTATCTATCAAATTATCCCACTTTTTGTGATTCAATGACAATATTAAATTACATTCATCATCAGAAGAATAAACTAGAATATGGTTTCTGATAGGTAGTCTGTGAATTTTGCTAAACTACACACCCACAAAATTGTGTCCAGTGGGCAAGTTTATACTACTTGTTTCTTCTTTATCAGAACAGGAAGATAGAGAAAGGTCCTATGCTGGGGAAGCTGAAAAAAATACTAGCTTCCTCACTCACAGCTGACATGACCTGAAGTGGAACGCAACAAGCACCAACTCTGGCTTATGGACCATCTCAAGAGATCAGATGTCACAATCACTTTCCATGAACACATGATTAATAGAGAGAAGTGGTGAAGTGTTTATTAATGAAATAGCAAGAATGTTAGCAACACTGTTATATTAGCATAGGATAGTGCCAGCTAGGTCAAAAAATATTTTTTACCTGAAACCATAGCCTAGAGATTCCCAGAATAGTCACGCTTTTCAAATATTGAAGGAAAAATGTTTGGAGTGAGAATAAAGAAAGGGCTAAAAGCAGGAAAAAGGCATAGCAAGGCTAATAAAATAAGACAACTTACTAAAGATAGTACTGATTCAACTATTCTGTAAATGCATCCAAAGTACATTACATTTATTACTAGGTGTGCACTGTCTATTTCATTGAATATCAATTGAGCTCCAATGTATGTAGCGTATTTCAAACTTAATAAACTAAAACAAATAACCCTATTCAGGCTACAGGCCAAAATGCAATATATTTTAGTATAATTAAAGGTAATTTTTATGACTGAAGTTAAATATTTTCAATAAATAGCATTGACTTTATTATGTTTATGTTTTATAACTATATTTCAGACACCTGAATTTCAGATACTTGAGATTCCCAGTTTTTTGATTTGGCATGATCAGACCAATCTGATTATTTCAATAATCCACCTACGATTACCTGGCATTAATGTGTTTGAAATAATTCAGTGGATTGTCACAATTTGTCAAATCTTATTTCTTTTAGAGTCCACGTCTTATTGTTTTCATAGACCTGGCTTTTCATCAGACCCAACTCTGGGATTACAACAAAATTTCTTTGTTGGACAAAGAAATTTTAAATCTGATATATATATTTAACAGTGAAAAAATGGTGGATACTTTATACCAGTTTTTTTTTTTCTATCAAGGAAGAGAGCACACAGAGGGATAGATTACAGTCAAATAATAAATAGGCCTGGATCCTTAGGCCCACTCTGAGATGTGGCACAGAGGCCTTCTCAAAATTTAGAAAAGCTAATTCATAAATCCCAATTATCAATAAGCCAGAAAGCTGAAGGAATATAGCTACACCTGTGCAAATCTATCACTGTTCCTAGAAAAGTATGCAAAACAGTGAGCAATGTCATAAAAAAAAACAAAACAAAACGCTTATCACCAAGAAGAACCCGTTCTTCACTTCTCCTTCCCATTTTGTTCAACTCAGCAAGCTGAGTTATAAAATATGTTTCTTCTGTTTAAATACCATTTTATTAAATACTTTCTTACCTATATTTTTCTATACTTTTATTTTTAGTTCAAACTTTGATATCAACCTGTATGGTTAAATATAAGCTGTCAATTTGCTTTGTTCTTAAATTCATGTAATCCTAAAAATAATGTTTACTATTATTAGTAGTTGACAAAATCAGAGCAATAAAGTGAACTATCTTTTGAAATTCACCTGGAAGGCAGCAGGTGAGCCACCATATTCCATAGAAATGCTGGAGGTAGCAGCAATGAGTGGCCACCTATTCCTTCTTTCTAATTTTAAGCACATTGCCATGGTACCTGGGTATCATCTCCTCTGGAAAACGTAACTCCTAGAAATTTAATGAAAGTCTAACACTGTAAATGTTAGACCTGACACTGTAAATCCTCCCTAGTGGGTCAAGTCTGTTCTCTTGGCAGTCCTATTTAAAATAAATATTTTTAATTTTCTGTGAACATTTGAGTACTTTTTGTGCTGGCCATCTTCATAATACTGTCTTCCAATAATAAAACACATTTGCCCTGATGAATCATCGATAATATGCAATTAATCATATGCACATGTCTCCTAATGAACTAATATCCTGCAAACTAATTGATGAGCAAAAATTTAAATAGTACTGGATGAGGGTGAGAGAATACAATGTAAAATATTTCAAAAATGTTAAACAGCAAGTTGAGTTAAAAAATATGTTTCTCCTGTTTATATACCATTTTGTCAAATACTTTCTTACCTATATTTTTCTGTACTTTTATTTTCAATTCAAACTTTGATATCAGCCTGTATGGTTAAATACAAGCTGTCAATTTGCCTTGTTCTTAAATTCATGTAATCCCAAAAAATAATGTCTACTATTATTAAGGCATATATTTGCAATTATGCTCTCAAAATTTTAATTTTTTAAATCAGTACTTTTATAACCATTTTCCTATAATCACTTGAATGAACATTGATCTAGAAAGCTGGCGCAGCTCTTGTTGTGTGCACCTGGCAATGACAGTGAGATGTGGACGCATTCATATGGTCAGAATTACTTCATGAGGCTACTTTCCCTGGTTTTAGAAATACCATGTTTCACATATTTAAATTATCCTTCTCTCAAAAAGACAAAACCTTGATTGAAATAAATTCCTCCTTTTTACAATCGGCTACAAAAGGCAAAGAAATGAATTAGTACTAGGATTAAATTAATGCTGATGTAGCAGCTTATAACAACTTCTCAAATTTAGTGGTGCTGGTCAGGAAAAGAGAAGAGGAGATACAAAGAGAAAAATCAGCTGAAGATACATAATAGGACAACTGGACCGTGAGTTAATTGCCTAAGGGTCACCTAGGAACCTTGATTAAAAACATTAACATCTTGATGTAACAAATCTACAGGACTTCATGCCTCTTCCTCCCAAGCTCCCACAGGCTTTTGGGGGCCTTCTGGTTGCCTTGGTCACAGAAGGTTTTCTTCCTTTAATCAAACTCCCCTCCCCCAACGCCACAGCTTCCTGCTTTGAAAAAAGGAACCTTTGCTCAGCAGACCAGTTCCAACTCTTATTACTCTTTTCTCTTGGCTCCAACACTACAGAGCCCACGGTTCAATGGCAGCTAATACCAGCACTGCACAAAGATTTCCAGAACTACCTGAAATGTGCGCAGAAAACAAAGACCACTGGCTGAGAATGTTTCAAGGGAACATGATTAGGAAACTGTGGCTGCATAGGATACTTATCTGATTAGTATTTATCTCCCATTCTCAAACATCTTGAAGGCTTTTTTAGTTCTCATGTCAAAAATAGGAGGAAGGGAATCTAGTGACAAGAACATATCAGAACTTTGCCTTCCTTAGTTTCCCTTCAGGGTCCAGCCCCTCTTGACAATTTCAGTTCTCATTTTCTTCCTACTTGTATTTTCCATGTTTTTTTTTTTCTCTCCTCCTCCATTAAATTGAACATTTCTAAAGAACTGGGGCTAAGTCTCTTATTTTTTATAACTACTCTAGAGCCTGCTTTTCTGTGATTGCAATACTCCAGGAAAGGATTACAGTATTACAGTTATTCATTGTCCCCTTCCATCCTCTAGCTCAACACCCTGTCCCCACTGGACCCAAGCCTGAAATTCACTCTCAGAGCTTTACTTTATAAACTCAGTAGTTCTTTGCTAGGACGAGGTTGACATATACCCAAATCGCCCCAGCAGGCTTTTGTTTTTTCAAAACACAGAGAATTCCTTCCCCTATGGGTTGTATTGGATGCTTTGAGAGAGCACAGAGATATCTGTAGTTTGAAAAGATTGACCAAAACATTTTTACCCCATCTCCTTCCTTCTCCCTCACTATGCACCTTTGCTAGAAAGACAATAAGACTTTGTTGAGGATAACCGCTTAAACTAAGACTGCAATTGCCAAGAGAAGGTTAACTAGTCAAGTCATATGTTTCTCAGTTCATAGATTTTATGTCTTCCCTTCTCATTTAACCTCAGGTAGCCTTCTAAATAGAATAGTTACCTTCTAAAGTGCAAATCTGATGAATACTCTACAATGATTCTCCTTCATCCTCAGAATGAAGCTCAAACATCAAACCGTTTAGGTGCATCTACTGCTGTAACTCTACATGTTACCTATCCTATAAATTCACTCCAACCTCAGGTACTCTGCACTTTCACCCTTTGATGCTTCAAATACAGCACACTTCCACCTCGAATGTCTTGCCTTGAGTTAATTTTCATGATGAACGTCCTCTCATTCTTCCTATCACCGTTTGTGATGCAGCTCAAGCATTTTTCTGCAGGGACAGTATTTGAACACTCTAAGACTGAGCTAAATGCCCATGTGAGGTAAGCACCTTTGCAAACTTCCCTTACAGAACTTCTGATTACATTGCATTTGTAAAGAGGAGACTGACTCCGTGTTTTTGGTGTTTGACGCTGAAAGCCCTTAAGCCTCACTCTTCCTCGCTTCCTGGTGCTAAATATCTGGACAAGCTGATAAGAAAACCTGGTGCTCCCTTCTTTGTAGCCTCCTGTGTTCTTTTCCATCTTCCTCCAGCTCTCATGGACTGCTTTCTGCTCACTGCTGCAGCCCCAGCCTCTAGGATGGGGCTGATCACCAGGGCTGTATTATGATCTCCCTAGGCTTTGGGCATTTTAGCCTTGGTGGGTCTTTATCTCCATAAAAAATATTTTAAAATATACCTCGTGGCTGTTGGTATAAAGATGAATAGTTTATTATATATTTAAACATTTTCTTGGACTTAAAAGTTCATTTTCTTCTTTTGTTCATAAAAGCAATTAGAACATTTTTCTGGGTCCCTAAGATTATTGTTGGCCTTAGTTCTTAATGGATAAGTTGAGCCTGCTGGGTACATCAAAGGCGGTCAGTTACTACTTGATGAGTGGATGACAGGTGACAGAGGGAAGGAGAATGCAACCAGCCAGCTAGTACTAAAATAAATAAAAATTCACTCCCATATAATCAGTCTAACCCCCAACTACACACTTCCATTATCACTTAAGGCCATTAGATTCAAGGAATTAGGACTGCTCCTGCATTTCAAATGGGTCCTGTCCTTTAGATTACTATCGTCAATATTTTCATCCAAGTCCCGCTCTTCTACCTGGAACCAGCAGGAGCCACATGCCTCAAGCCTGGGTCAAGAACCAAGAGTCTTGGTCATGGCCCCATTTCTGTTCCTTTCCTTTGAGTTGCCCTCCAAACTTCTAAACCCAATAATCCAGCACTCCTAAAAGTGAAGTTGACCAGATTCCCTGAGTTGTACCTGTGCAGTGTTCTTGCAGTTCCATGGCTGGGACACTTGTAAGCAAGTGGACCATTTTCATCATCCGGTATAGTAAGTGAACTACCAGAAGAGTACTACTGATGTGCTGATTTAGACAGACTTTTTTTTTTTTTTTTTGAGACGGGCTCTGTCACCCAGGCTGGAGTGCAGTGGCATGATTTCAACTCACTGCAACCTCCGCATCCCAGGTTCAAGAGATTCTCCTGTCTCAGCCTCCCAAGTAGCTGAGACTACAGGCGCATGCCACCACGCCTGCCTAGTTTTTTGTTTTTTTAGTAGAGACAGGGTTTCCCAATGTTAGCCAGAATGATCTCGATCTCCTGACGTCGTGATCCACTCACCGCGACCTCCCAAAGTGCTGGGATTACAGGCATGAGCCACCGTGCCCAGCCTGGACAGACTTTTATTCTCAACAACCAGAGGACAACTCATGCTTTGGGACAACCCTGATGCTTGAGCATCAGGTTGTGGGCCTTTGCATGTGAGTCTAGAGCACCTTAGGTTGGCAGGGTGGGGTAGGCATCCTTTAATAGATAGACCCCTCTCCATCCCCACACTTGCACTCAGGACAGTCACCCCACCCTTTTCCAGCTCTGCACCATGTAGCAAGTATTCCTCCAGGTGGCTGTGCCTGTCTCTTCCTGGGACATTCATTGCTCCCAGTGCCAATGGGCCCTTCCCATCCATATGGTAACAAGGTGCTCCCTGGGTTAATCTCAAGCCATCTTGGATAAGGAGTATGCTTTGCTTTCAAAAATCACTTTTCTCTCTCTACCTATTCCACCTTGCTATCCACTTATGGCCCTTTGTGGTAGCCATGTGTGAGACCAGATTGCTGATCAACATTAAATGGTTTCACAATCTAGGAATGCAGTGATTATGGCCTAAGGAGTTCAAGAGGAGGCATGGTTGGAAGATGTATTTGTGCTATGTTTACCCTACAGAATTCCACACAATAAATTCAAGATGACTGGAACATGGACTATTGTTCACATTATTTTCTCTGTGCTCTGAACAAGATTTGTATTTGTGGCTGTCAATGAAGCGTCTTAACTACCTTTAAGAGAATCTCTGGACGCCAGGATTTGTGGACAGTGGGATGAATAATACAGGTCATGAGTGATGATGCAACCAACATGAAGTAAATGTAATAAATGGTACTGGGAAGTTTCAAAGGCAAAAAGGTCAACATTATTTTAGTACAAATAGGGTCCAGAGTGCCGTGGAATTGTGAACAATGGCACTACTGCTATCTTAGTCTTAGTATAAGGTAATTCATGTACCTTATTACATTTAGCAATTAAGAACATGAAGAGGTGGTGCCCGACCACTGCAAAGAATCCTCACAGGCTCTGGCTGGAAGATAAACAAATGCATAAGTACCTCCTCTCTGCTTCTTATTCCAAATCTTCATATAAGGCACTATGGATGACCTCATGAATGTTATAATAATTTTTAATAGTGTTGATATAGACACAGGTCCTGCAAAAAAATAAATATTTGCCACAGACTTTGCACACCTAAGGGGCAGCCCTGGTTAAAAAAAAAAAAAAAAAAAAACAGTTGGAAGAATCCTTCTTCCTTTCAAGACGATGAATTCTTGCAAATATGTGAAGATCCCAATAAGGCATGCTTTTTATCTTGATTTTATATAAATTTTAAGGAAAAGGCTAAGGAGCAAGGGGTAATATGTAATTAGCACATCAAAGCTGATAGCCATACACACATACACACACAGCTAGTGACAGTTTGTGTCAAGCCTTCAGGCCTTAGCACTTTATCATTTTCATGACAATTGCCAGAAGTAGCCCAAAATAATAGCAGCTCTTTGAAGAGCTGTAGTGAAATTCAAGCCCTATTGAGAAGGTCTGAAAATTGTGTTCTCACAGCAAAGAGAAACAGAATACTTTCTTTTTCCAGGTGTCACTTGAAGAAACTTAGTCATCACCATAGCTGCTACATTTTCAAAGAAACTTTGGAGGGGTGGGTCTTTTCATTATTTAACAATTATCAGAAGCAGGCAGACGCTTATTTAAATGGGAGGTAGAGAATTTGGGAATGAATAAGTAATCACTGCCTTCTTCATAAATGCCTAAATAAGAGTCTGATAAAATATCAGCATTCCTGACACTTTCCATCCCCTTATTTCATCCACAGTTAAAAGAGCATTGCATCAACCAAGATAAAATCAGGAAAACAGCTGTTTAAAAATGAGGTTCTCTCCTGATGAGAAGAGTCAGAAAAAAATAAAACATATGTTGATGTTTTTGAAATACCATTTGATGATTTTATGGTAAGACAAACAATGCAATGAGGAGTAGTAAGAAGGAAACAAGCTCTCGCTAATTAGCCAATTCCAGAAGCACTCTGCAAACGTCTTCAGAACAGTGAAGCTCTACTATAATATTTTGCAAGTATTTAGCTAGATAGCAGGGTACATGCTACTTCATATTCTGGTCCTAAAACCCAGTTGAGTATTCTAAATAAAATGCATATTTCTTTAATCCTTAAGATTCCCCAAATTAAACTACCCTTACTGTATAGAGAAAGGTGGTTGGACAGGGTGGCTATGTCATTTTTTACCATCAATTATGAACAAGCAGTTTTGATGAGATAAAATATCAGCAAAGAATAATATTTGAACTGTGAAGAGCATATCAGACTAAATAAGTATCATTTAAACCACAGAAGGAATGTGAGGAAAGTAGAAGCTGAGTTTGTTTCTACTATTGAGTTGAAATAGTGAATGAAAGATCTGTATAGAGGAAAGTAGTTATTAGTGGATTCTGCAGAAGTAAAGAGAAGGTAAAATAAGGGCTAAGATGGAGAGGGTAATGTAAGGATTTTGGTCTGAAGTAACCTATATTTTTAGGAGGACATGAGAGTGTGAAAAATTATTAGATCTACAAACCTAATTTATAGTCAAAATATATGTGAGTAGAAAATAATTTAGACACTATCTAGTCAAACTCTCTGTGGAAGGCAAATAATGGTCTCCCCACCAAAGACATCCCTGTCCTAATCCCTGAACTTGTAAAAATGTTACATGGCAAAAGAGAATTTACTTTGTAGGTATGATTAAGTTAAGAGTCTTGAGATAGAAAGATTATCCTAGATTACTGAGGTGATCCCAGTATAACCAAATGGGTCCTTCTAAGAGGGAGGCAGAAGTGTCAGAGTAGGAATGAGGTTTGGAGAAGCTATGCTGCTGGCTTCGAAGACAGGGGAAGGGACCACAAACCAAGGAATGCAGGTGACCTCTAGAAGAAGCTAGAGCAGGCAAAGAAACAGATCCTCCCCTAGAGCCTTCAGAAACAGAATATAGTCCTGCCAAAACCTTGCTTTTATCCCAATAAGATGTGTATTGAACTTCTGAGCCCCAGAACTGTAGGACAATAAATGTGTGCTATTGTAAGCCACTAAGTCCATGGCAATCTGTGATAGCAGCAACAGGAAATGAATACTCCGTCATTCTTACAGACTGGAGAGTAAAATAAGTGACCTACGATAACAGAGCTGGTAAATGGCAAAACAGAGAGTACAACCTAGGGATTGGAGCCAATTCACTACCAGATTTTGTGTCAATGGAGAAATAGACATACAATTTGGTTAGGCTTGAGGTCGCATTTGGTGTCTTTGTCCTACTCCCCTGAGTTGGTCACCAACACAGCAGCTGAATAACTCCGGGTACATCCCCTGTCTGTCCCCTTAGCAGAACAGAGCTTTCCCAGGGAGGCTCAGAGGAGAGGGGAATGCCTGTAGTCTCTAAGCAGGAGCTCCCAGGTGGTTAAATGGTCACAGGCCACACCTCAATGGTGACCTCGAACATATTAATGTCACCCAAATGGGAAACATAAGTCATTTCACCCAGGGGGAACACATGAGGCAGAAGTATGTTCTTCCTCATTGCTTGAACAAAACGGCAGGAATGTTGGAAAAATTCCTCTTTATTGGCTGCAAGAACTTGCCAAGGAGACCAAGGGCCCACTATGCATCTCACTCGCATCCCTTCTGGGCTTTTAGTCTTCACCTGCCTCTGTCACAATTCAGCTGGGCCTCAGAGAGCCTAAATGAAGTTAAAGAATCTGATGATGGAGATGAATTTATTTATCTTTACCTTAATTTACAGAAAGGATGTTTGTAGTAACAAAAAACACTGTTTTAAAATTGCTATGGTCTGAATGGTTGTGTCCCCTCCACCAAAATCCTAATCTTCAATGTGATGGTATTAGGAGGTGGGGTCTTTGGGAGGTGAGTAGGTCATGAAGGTGGAGCACTCATAAAAGGGATTAGTGCCCTTATCAAAGAGCCCCCAGAGAGACTCCTTGCCCCTTCTAACATGTGGCGGCACAGCTGGAAGGCACAATGCATGAATTAGAAAGCATCTCTCACCACACATAGAATCTGCCAGTGTATTGATTTTTGGAATTCTCAGCCTCCAGAACTGTGAGATATAAATTTCTGTTGTTTGTAAGTCACTCAGTCTTTGGTATTTTGTTAGAGCAGCCTAGACAGAGTAAGACAAAAAACAATTATGGAGGATTTAGGGTGATGTGAAGAAAGTAAACAGTGTACCGACACAAGAATGGCACCTCCTGAAATATGAATGCATTTTTTTTACTCTACAGAAAATGTCTACCTCTCCACTGAACTATTAGATGCTCCTTCGCAGGGCAATAATGTGATCTTTATATTACCAGCACTTAGTATGGTGTCTGTCAGAGAGAAGGCTTGCTATTACTTGTTGAGGAGGAAAATAATTTAATAGTGTTTATTAGTTTGTTGAACTATATTTATGCCTTACTGAAACACTAAAAATTAAATATTAGTCTGAACATCTCTGTGTTACAAATTAGAAAACTGAAAGCACAGACAGATTTGGGACCATGCTGGAGCTGACACAGTTAGGACTCAAATTAGGCATTTGGGCCCTAAAGGCTTAGCTATTGACTGCTGGGTGCTAGCACTGCACCTTTTAGGCCACTAGGATATCAAGCTACAAGTAAATTCTGAAGACCCAAAGGACTAACTATTCACAGCTAGGGAGCAAATTGCAAAAAAGGAGTTGAGAAATTCTCTATTCACTCTGTCTCATCTCCTTTCAAAGAAAAACTGTTACAATAACACAATTTCATAAATGAAAAATAAATTGCTCCACTATCATGTGGTTTAAAATTGCAGGAGTTTATTTCAAACATATAATTTAATAAACATGAGGTTTAAAATGTCAGTCTTCCCCTCCACCCACTCCAGATACATTAACCCTGTAAGGATTGAAAGGATTTCCCCACAAAGGCAAATTCTACGTATATGCAACTCTGAGTCATGTGAGCAAGCAACCAGAAATTTATATTGAATGACAAGATCAGTGTTGGAAGAATGAGCCATGTGCCAAAACTTCATCAGGCTGTGTTACAATAATAGGTATTTTTCTTCCATGACTCTTATTTAGGAGTCTAATTTTTCAATGTTTCTTTTTCTTATTATGAAAAACACTGCCCTTCTTTTGGGCTATAGCAAGGTTATTCTAATGTGAAACTCACAGATTTATCCCACTGAGAGACAGCTGTGACTCAATGTCACATCGGGTGGTGCCATCTGCCTGGGTAGACGGCATTATCACAAACAGGCCTGTGAAAGTCACCCTGTCATTTGCTTTGATGATGCCACTAAAAACATTATTTTTCCCATCAAACTGTCTCCATTTCTGAGTCTTGGACACAATTTTTTCTGATTCTGGAATTCAGATGATTTCTGTTTTTCTTAAATGATTAGTCTGCTTATAATTTATGTATTGTCAGAAGGACAATTTGCTTTCTAAAAGAAAGTAAAGCCTTAAGTCACAAGAATGAGGCTAAGAAGTTGGAAAGTCACTTAATTAGTCAGTGGGGAGAAAAAATAATTTGGGGACTCTCTTATCTTCGAAATAAACCTAGCTGTCACATGGAACTCTATACGTCACAAAAGTGATATGATATGAACATAATATAGAACCCCTCAAAATAACTTAGCCACTTTGCACAAAGTGAGATAGCTAATAGAAATACAACTATGGCTTCAGGGATTTATTTTTTTAATTTTCTTCAGAAAGCAAAGGAGTATAATGGATCTATGGAGTTAAAATATTCTAATCTAACTTAGTTCACACTCCATGAAGCCAGCACTCAATAGCAACACACTCACACCAGCCTAGGAAGAGGAAATGGAAATCTAAATTATTTAACTTTTCCTTAAAACAGACATACTACTGCATACAATTTTAATAGAGTGGCATTCTGGTATCGGAGCAATATGCATACCTTAGAGCAATTTATAAATGTATATGAAGAGATATGTACAGGAAGATTCATAGCCGCATTGCTTGCAAAAAGAAAAACACCCAAATGTCCAGGAAACAGAATAACTCTATTGTGGTGATTCCAACAAATGGAATACCATACAGAAGTAAAAATGGACTAATTACAGCTACACACATCAACATGAATGAATTTCAGAATTATAAAAATGAGTGAAAAACTCACCAAAGAATACATACAATAGATACCATTTGTATAAAGACCCAAAATAACAAGAAATGTTAACCTATGGGCATACCTATATCTGTCAGAAGATGATAACTAAAAGGCTAATAAAATAGTGTTTGCTGCTGAGCAACACAGAAAGAAATGCAAGCAGAGGCATAGAGGCATGTGTAATAGAAGACAGCAACTGCATTGGTAATATATTATCTATCAAACTGAGTAGTCATGTTATTATTCTTGTAACTCCCACATATGTACATGTATTGTATCTGAGAAATGTTTCATAATATAAAAATTGGTTGAACTAACTGTCTTGCTTTGGCAGTAACTAGTTGTTCACCAATCATTTCCTTTGTCTTTCTGAGCACACTACTGGCCTCCATTTCCCAGCCTTGCTTGCAGTTAGGAGCTGCCCTGTGATGAGTTCTGTACCAAGGACCACGGGCAGAAGAGGTATGTGTTCTGTCCAGTGTGGCCTGGAAAGCTGGCCCTGCACCTGGCATGCTACCTTCTTCCTGTATCTGCTAATCATTTGCAAAGCGTCCAGTGCAGAACTTGTGGACTGAGAGGGTAGAAGAGGCACTCCAGAGTAGCAGAACTGCCATCCCCATTTTCACCCAACTGTGTTATAAGCAAAACATTAAAGTCAGCGTGATAAGCCACTGGGGTTTGGGGGTTACAGTAGCAGCCAGCTTCCCCTGCCAATGCATTTACTATAAAATGATAACCATTCAACCTCCGGCTTCCAAATGAAATTAAAACTTCAAATTATAACCGAAATCTATTCCAAAGAAATGAACTCAATCTCTCTTTACTGACTAAAAACACCAAGCAAGGTTCAAACATATCTAAGGAAACTGAGGCCAGAAATTTCCTCCCTTAGAAAACAAATATTATTTGGAATAAAATCAATCCCACTTTACCAAGAAAATAAGAGAATTCACAGATCTTAATTCAAGCCAGTTTCTCACTTCCAGTTCCAGGCAAAGAGAGAACCATAATGTACGTGCTTGTAACCAAGAGGTCAAGCATCAAAAAAGAAATTAATAATGGGGTCATGATGGACATTCCACAGAAAGATTCCAGGGAGGGGATAAGTAACTATCTCTCGCACCCACAAACCATAGCTGCAGAGTAACATATAGAAGAGAATAATCGACACAGCTACATTTTGTCAGCCCTTACTTTATGACAAGCATTATTATCATCGGCTGAAAAACAGTTAATTCTTCAATAATATGATAGTGCTATTATTAGTATTTTACAAATGAAGAAATTGAGGCACAAAGAGTGAATTCAAGGCTGTCCCAACACGTTACCTTAGACTGCGTTAAAGAGCTAAGTGACTCTTCCAAAACATGAGACAGTTGTTTCTTTTTAAATACAGGTGTTGCAAAGAAGTTGAGGCCTTCTCAGTTTTTCTTTTTAAAATTCAGTGGGCCCATTTGTAAATTACTAACACCATTAACTGAAAGTAGAAGCATTAACTAAAGCCAATCTCTCACTTCTAATCGGAACCAGAGAAGATTCAGAAGAGAATGGGGTTAGGCACAGCTTCTCAACCTCCACTTTTCCTCTTGCTACTGCTTTTAAAAATCATCAATCTTACTTGGAACATGTTTCAGAATCCTTTATTTTAAGTCAAGAAAAACCATTAACAAACATGTGCCAACTGAGCTCCTACCGGGTATATAATGTGCCGTTATACACAAACAAGGCTGGCCTTACTTGTGAAACTGGGTCCCCACTTCCAAGTTTCTGCAATGAAGCATAAAACATAAACATGTCAGCTACTCCACTGGATCAAACAACAACAACAAAAAGTCAATATCCTGTTTTCGTGAACCACAGAACTACTGCCTTTAAGTGGGCAATATATTTCCTTGAAGTAAGAAGAGCTAATTACTTCTCTTTTCAGAAGCCTATGATAATAAAAGAATGGGAGAATATTTCTCCTTGAATTGATTTTAGTAGAGTATAAAATGTATAACCTGGAGGCAAAATAAGCAAAGAAGTGAGGAAAACAAACAATGATCAACAAAGACAAAAAAAAATTAAAAAGCAGGAACAAATCTGTAACTTTGAAAATAAGTTGAAACTTATCAGAAAAAGTAGCTATGGATCTCTGAGAATCCTTCCTTCCCCAGTAATCAAGCTAAAACCAGACGACAGGTGGTTTTTTGTTTGTTTGTTTTTGTTTTGCCAGGCATTGCTATAAACATTATACATGTATTAACTCATTTAAACAGCCAAGCTAGGTGAGTACTGTCTATGTCTCTGTGTTTTAGAATGAGGAAACAGAAGCACAGAGAGCTTAAGAGGCTGGTGCCAGGTCAGACAGCTTTTAAGAGACACAATCAATATTTAAAAATCAATCTTCCCTTGCCCAAGCTGAAACACTGAACATCTCTAAGGAAGTATCCTCTGGTCTCTTTTGGTTCTTTTGCATAAGTTTTCACATCTTCTAATGGTCTTAATGAATAATAAAGGTGAGAAGCCCAGGTAAACCTTTACAGGTAAATCTGAATACGCAGCTCTGGAAGACGCTGTCTATGAAGAATTCCCCCAGGTACATCTGAAGAAGAATTATAGCAATAAAGAAGTGAGCGGGTTGGAGAGTCTGACAGAAATCCTACCAGATGGCATAATGTTGTTCAGACAGTGCTGACTGGTTTCTTTTGTATGGAGAGAAACATGTGAGTAAGAAAGGCAGGATGCTGGTGTGAGTGTGGAGATGATAAGGGGAACAGGAATGAGAAAAGAAAAAAAAGATATGATTGCTTTACAGTTTCTAGAGGTTTATGTGCCATATTGCAAATAGGAAATGACTATATGAATTCTATATAATTCTTACAAAATAATAAAATTACAAAGGTCTAAAGATGTTAACCATTCCAACGTGTGATTGGTGGAGTTAAGAAATGTAAAACTAGAGTAGGTTAGGCCATTTGTCTGAGTTACCCAGCTAGTTAATGCCAGAGCCAACAAGAGAAATCGGATTCCCTAACTTAGTTTCCTCTTGCTTTTTTAATAATCCTGTGCTACAGTATCTAATAAACAATGTCAAATTTTGATCATTAGCATCTACACTTAATTTAATATAAGTAATAGGTAGCAGAAGCTTCTATAGGCTTCTAGATGGCTTTTCCTTAATCTCTGTGAAGTTGCTAATTATCTGTTGTAAATGAAAACAACCCTGTAGGCAGCTGAAGAAATGGATTGGAAATGGTAGTTTGAAGGCCAGTAAAGAAACACAGGTGTTGCTTTGTTCAATTAAAGCCTAACAAGAAACGTTGTGGGATAAAAGGGTGGGAGGTGGAAAAGAAGGGAAAAATGACCTCATCCTCCGCTGGAACTGTTGGAGAAAGGAGGAAAGCAAGAAAGTAGCTTACTAAGCACTTCTTAATAGGGAATTTGTACAGTTGAAGATTTGCAGGACTAACTTTTTTCCACAAAACAATTTACATTTCAAAAAACTAATTTGTGAAAAGATTTTCTGTCTTCTTTTAAAAAAAAGTAGAACGTCATAGTGGTCAAAATTAAAGCAAAGACTAGTTTTTGAAGTAGGCAATAAATTCTGAACTGAGAGTTTATTTTTTTGTGGGGTGCATGGTGGGGGAATAGATTCTATTTAATTTATTAAAGGTTAATATTTGTACACTGAAAACAGTGTACTGTAATACCTGAAGGTGTAGGCACTTTACTTGTCTGACTGCAGTAGGTATTAAAAACATCTTTTTGGTTTGTTTTTAACAATAATAGTGTACTTCTCAAAAGTCTTATAAACAATAGTCAGTGCTCCGGAATTGAGATACATCATGTACTAACTTGAACACTGTCTAATTCTCACTTCAACATTGTCTAATTCTCTTATTTTTGGTAGGAATTCCATTTAATACAGAAAAAAGGGCAACATTTATTTTGATTGCCTATTTTGCATACCACAAGGCAAGGAATTCTCAGGCTCTGAGGAACACCTAAAAGATAGGCAGAAAAGCATTACTGAAAACTTTTTCAGGAAGC
Organism: Sapajus apella; assembly: GCF_009761245.1. NCBI lineage: Eukaryota > Metazoa > Chordata > Mammalia > Primates > Cebidae > Sapajus > Sapajus apella. The sequence goes on along the minus strand of NW_022436949.1, from coordinate 26,445,564 downwards.
TCTTTGCCCCCCTTCCCATCTTCATCACCTTTAAATCCAGGTATATTTGTAGTAGGAATTTGTTCTGTGAAACCCTGCGGCAATATTCCCCTTCATTTCCATGACAACAGCTCCCTATCAACTTCTGAAGGAACTTGCCTGTATTGTCAACAAACCTCTCTTGGCAATTGGCCCGCTTTCTCTCTCTATCTCATCTTCCATCTGCTCAAAGGCTTTGCTTCAAAAAGAAATAGGTTGCAGGTGTGTACTTTTTCTTTCTCTATCCCCCTCCCCCTTTGTTTCTGAAAGAGTTCTATCTCGGAGATTAAAATTCCCTCAACTAGTGAAATTAACAGTCTCGTGCAGCTAGGCTGAGTACCTGTGTGTACCTGTGAACCCATATTTGGAACATATCAACACATAGCATGTTCTGTTCCATTTTAACACAAGGCTCCTCAGAAATAAGAAGCAGACTAACACATTTAATGAAATCAATTCTAACTACAGGAAAAAATAAGAAATGATTTGTGCCAGGCAAAAATAAATCCAAAATAAGTTTTATTTCAAAGTACCTAAGCTATTATAGAAATATTATATACTACATTAATATTATATATGTTATATATGATAGAAATAGCTGAGCGTTAATTACAGAAACAAAATCTTACCATAAAAGCAAGGTGAGAAAAAATGTTTTTGGTTACTTGTTAGGAAAAAAAAAGTCTCTTATACATTTAACTTGAGGGTTTCATGACCTCAAACCAGAGTACAACTTTAATTTTCAGGTCTGGAAATGTAAGTCAGTTATTTATCCAATCGAATAAATTTGACATTTTTGTAAGTTCATTTACCTACACTTTTTATTCACTATCACAGCTACTGAATCAAGTGACTGCTAAACCAAACCTAATTGTCTGGCATTATTTAAGATACCAAAAACCAAAAGCAGTCAATAGCAGGAGGAAATAAAGATAAATTTTCTTTACCAAACATAAAGTTTGAAGAGAGGTAACTGGAAAGAAAATATTTGGCTAGAATTATGGAGAGATTTGGGGCAAAGAACCACATTCTCAGGTTTCTATTGGAAATATTGTTTGTTATATTTGCTTATTTTGTGCTTAATTTTCCTTAAGAGTCATGAGGAGGGACCACCTCACTAATATTATCTGAAGAAAGGTTTTTTTTTTTAATGTATTTTTAATTGACAAGTCAAAATTGTATATATGTATGGTACACAATGTATTGTTCATATATACAGAGTACAATGATTAAATAAAGCAAATTAACATATTCATTACCTCACATCATTATCGTTTTGAGGGATGATTGTTGATATCTCCAGAACACCACAGATTTGTGGAGCCTGAGGTATCTTCTCTTAGACAAATAATAGAAAACGACAATAAAAACAATAACACATTGAGTTTCCAGTATTTTATTTTTCTGTTGATATATTTTCTAAACTTAAAATACAGTACTAATAACAATAGACTTAATTTTAAAGCGTCTTCATGTCTTTATCTCATTTTATCATATGTGTACCTGTGAACCAATATTTGGAGCTTATCAACACATGGCATGTTTGGTTCCATTGTAACACAAGCCTCCTCAGAAATTTTATCTTTTACCTGTATAATTACAAAATAATTTTATAAGAAGAAAGTCCCAAATTCAGCATAGCGATAAAAGCAAACAAGAAGAATCCTTACATTTTTCTTGTCGAAAGCACCCAGTTATTGTCTAATTATTTGTCATGACAAAAATCATTAGTTATTCAAGACACAATGTCTTTAACAATCTATATATAGTAAAATTTCAGAGATGCTACCTTATTGTGAAAAAACTCAGATTATCATGGGTTTACTTACAGCTTAGCTCTGATATTTGATTGCTATGTCTTTAGGCAAGGTACTTAGACTCTATAAGACGATTTCATGTATAGGTGTCCCCAAAACAAAGTGGAAACAGTATCCCTCAGCACATAATTGCAGGCAATATTAGTTCCATTCTCCTTTTACTGAGTAGAGGAAGAGGATCACTATGGTCAAGGCATACTTGAGAGGTATAGAGTTAGTTGGGCTTTTAAAAACTAAAGTTTACAGTATTATTTTTTAAAAACAAAGTATAAGTGTGGTGACAATCTTCACAGATATTATACTCTACCCAGCATTACAAATACTGCTCCAGCAGAAGTCAGCTGACATAATATACATTATCATTGCACTGCTAACCACCACTTCCTCAAGAGTTCCCCACAGCAGTTTGCTAAGGGGACATATAATGCCACTACTGTAAAGCCACACTGACTTTGTGCACCAAATAAGGTAGAGAAGTGAGTTCAAATTCCAAACAGAATATAAGTTTATTTGTGCTTAAGGTAGTCCCATTTGAAAACAGAGTCGAACTCTCAAGGCAATAGGATTTAGAGATGCTGTTGAATTATGAGGTGAAGTAAATCAGGGCCACTTTTATGTATCAAATCTAACATTGGAAAATCATTTTCAAGGCTGTTTTAGGAATTCCAAAGAGGGAATCTGCCCAAGTCCAGAGGTGAATCATTAATGATCTGGCTGGAATTTGGTAATCAGGTAGGAGATGACTTCTTTTTGGAAATCTCACCTCCCTTAACAGCTATCTTTTTCTCCTCTTAGATGTACCACGGACCTGTCAGTACTTCCCAGCTGCAGCGTACCCTGCCTCCTTCATTTTGTTTGACTTGAATTTCTACTAATGTCAGCTACATTTGTAGTTGATTAGGTATTTGAGCAAAGTATCTTACATACTGCTTCTCCTTGGAAGTTTAAAGCCAGTCTGGAAATTCTATTAACTGTCTGGATGTATGCTCTTTGTGTACCTTCTCACTTACACATATACTCATTCAAAAAGTATTTACTGAGTGCCTACTATGTGCCAGTAATGAATGCTGGGAATCCGATGGGAATAAGGACAAAAGCATTGTCCTGATGTAGTTCCATAGGCACTGAAGGATATAGGCATTAAATAACCACACAAACACATGTAAAATTACAATATAGGAACATTTAATGGAAGAATTTGACATCTAGCATTTGGAAGCAATTTTCAAGGAAGACCTCCAAGAGGAAGTTGAGGCTAAAGCTAAAATTTGAAGACAGTAGTTAAGCAGACAAACAGTCACACATATATCGTATTTATTGTCTGTTCCTGCTTACTGGGATTTAAGTCCCACAAAAGCAGACTCTGGTGTCTCTCCTTTATTATTATCTTCAGGGCCTAAAACTGTGTCTGATACAAAGTTCAAAACTCCATGAATGCCTATTAAATGAATGAACTGAAATGAATTTAAGAAGAAAGAGGCAGATCAGTTCAGACAGGCTTGTGCAAAGACTCTAGCTAAAGGAATCATGAAAAATGAAAGAGATTGAAAAAGGCTGAATGACTCAGGAAACTGACTGTAGGTTTGGACCTAGGGTGATAGGCATTTTCAGTCCTCTGGTGCTGAGGCAATAGGTTCTATTTGATATCTTTCCCTTTTACTTCATTTGCTTTCTTTCACTTATTCAAGATTCCAGAGCTTCTGTAGACTGTAATGCTTTAATGAAATCATTTGTAAATAAACCCACCACCTTCCCTTCTCATTGTAGCTCTAGTGCATCACCTATCAAAATTGTGATCAGCTATTGTTCTAACATCAAAGTGTAAGCTGACTGAATATTTCCATGGGGGCAGCACAGGGGCTAATGTGTAAAGATAATCTTTCACCCTCCTCTTCCTCTTTGCCTTTTCTCTCTTATCCTCCTCTTCTTCCTTTCCTCTTCCTCCTTCTCTCTCTCCTACCGTCTTCTCTCCCTTTCTTTTTCTCCTTCTTTTTCCTTCTTTCTCCCTCCTTCAATGACTTTGAAAAAAATCATTACTTTAATGACTTAAAGAAATCATTGCCACACATGTTGTAAATATAAGAAGAGGCACGAGAGCAGGAAATATACCAGCCTTGAGGTGAGCCAGTCAACACTCATTGAGCATTTCCTGTATGACCAGATCCCGCCGTGACCCCAGACCCCAGCTCTGGGGAAAGATACTCTTCACTCTAAGCAGCCGTTTATGTGATTAAAAAAGCTAAAACAATATCCTCCAAAGAACTTACCAACAAGATCAAGAATTCATGTCACACAAATGAATTCTATGTGGCATTGTATAAGACTATATAGTACATTAATTAAATTGCGGAGGCTTTCTAAAGAAAATAGATTTTATTTTTAATTTTGAAAGAGAAGGAGGACATGGATTATCAGTGAGGAATGGATAGGTAGAATTCCTTTAGAAAAATATTTTTCTTTGCATAATGCAAATGTCTTCAAAGCTTAGGACCCTTTGGGGAAAACTAATCACCTCTGAAGCAGAATCTTGATATGGCCACCATAGCTCAGTGGAAAATACAGCAAACAAGAACAGGCACTGAATCTTTTCCTATACTCCTCTCCAAGGTCAAACGGGAGTCTTTCCCCGGCACAACAAAAAGAATGTGAACACTTTTATCCAAAGGACAGGCAATGCCTCAATAGTAAAAGACTCCATGAAGCACCACATAACAGCAAATTTCTTCAAAAGTGAAAATTTCTTAATTTATAAATTATTAATTTTGATATTAACCTTTGTGCTATCTTTCCTCTGCTATATAATAGAATTCAATATTATGATATGTCATTGTTTCTTTGAGCATGCGTACCATAAAATTCTTAAACATCTTCCATAAGACTAAAGGTAGATAATACTCTATTTGTTAGGCATTCCCTACCTGGAGGCACAAAAATAAATTTACACTGGCTGTAAGTTTGTGCTGAGAATGTTTTCACCTCTTTTTGGATCAACACCTGCTAGTCTGGTCTTGTGTCTCTTTCACTCTCTCAGATAGTATTTCACTGCTTAGAGGCCTTTGAAAGGCAACAGATAACAAACACTCTTTGGTCCCTTGCGTTTCAATAGAATAACCTGAAACTTCTTATCATGAAGGCCCAGGCTGACCATGATATTCGGGTGAGAGGCGGGGGTTCCCAGGTCCTAGTTCCATGAATAATTTGATTTCTTTTAACTAAGAATGGGTTAAATTAAACCCAAATTCATGCCAAAAATGATTTTTTTACAGCAGCACCAATGATCTGCCTTGGTCCTCCCATTTTCCTCATTTCGAAATCTAGCACTCTGTTTACATCACATCTTATGCCCACACATGCGTGACACATACAGAAGCGGCCTGGCTAGACATCACGGCATCAAGGGCCCTGTTTTAGTCAGAGACAAAGGTGAGGTTCTGTAAACTCACATTTGCAGATCTCTTGATGAAGAGGCTTTTAAACAGTACCTAAACAGGTTGACTAGTCCAATCGACAACTAAATCAGGCATTGAGGAGCACCCGTCTATGGTCAGAAAAAACATGAAATGAGTTCTCCATGTACACTCAGGTTGTGTTACTATACATTAGCAAAAACATTTTAGGAAAAAAAGAAAAAACACTAGTGCAAGAACAAGTGCTTGTAAAACTATCTGCATTTAGGAATTGTGATTTGTAATGCACGCAACAATCATTTGTAATATATAGCCCAGGAATTTACACATTCTAGGTACTCATTCTTTGTTAAATGAATGAACATTGTTGCCCATCCTATTTAGGTAGGAACTTGGGTGCACATTCTGAGACTGGCTAGTCTAAATAAGGAGACAGATGCTAACCCGTAATCCTCTCCTTGGTGAGTACACAAATAATCGATCATGGCCTATTACATTTCTGAGACTGTCAGCCAATGCCTGCCTGAGTGGCCTGTAGCAAGTAAATTACCATCTCTTTAATTCTATTTCCATTTTGTAGCAAGAAATGAAAATACAAACTGACATCTTTCTCAGAACCAGTATGAAGTTAAAGAATAAATTGCTAGACACAAAAATATAAGCCAATAAAATGGGATAATATAGGTAAATCTGTATAAATAGAGAAGAGATAGGTAGTTTCCAGCTGGGTAGGGGAAAGCAGACTGGAGAGTGACTGCCTAATGGGTACTGGATTATTTGGGGGGAAGATGAAAATGTTTTGAAATTATATAGACATGTGGTTGCATAACATTGTGATGTACTGAATGCCACTAAATCGTACACTTTAAAATGGTTGATTTCACGTCATATGAATTTCAACTCAATAAACCTTTGTTTCCTAATACTTACAATTCTAAAGCATATCTTTGCTAAGCCTGTGAAAAGAGTGGGATGGTGAATGTTGTCTATCTAAATGTTTGAAAAGGACAAGGACTACTCTATAGTAGTTTTACAATACATGTAGAGTGGGTTTACAAAGAACTAGAATAGACATCAATGATGAATGTGGTAATGTCCTAAAAAAATTTACATTGATTTGACCTGAAATCAGGGCAAAATTTGTGATTTGGTAATGCAGAATATTTTCTGACAACTAAGAAATTTCCTCCTTGATCATTTTAAAAGGAAAGTCATTAGCCATGACATGAAAAACATTAATGAAGGACATTAATTTTGGATTATGGTCTATTTGCATATTTTCTTTGAAAGCAAGATTTTGTAAAGAAAACTGTCATCACAAGTACCTTTGAATTTCACAAATTACACTCCTTGGTAAATCAGCTGTATTATACACAGCATGTGCCAGTACTATTGCCATACTCCAAGGGGCAAAAGAAAATGACAAAACAGGTTTTCACTGCCATCATTTTATGATTTCCAAAGTTGGCCTTATCAAATAGGTGATATCAAAAAATACTTTGAATTAAGCAACGTAACCGTGCACTTATATAACTCTTGGCAAAATACTTTGGTATGTATTATCCTTATAGCCATTCTGGGAAGAAGATAAAGTAGATTATTTATTACTGTACTGTAGGATTAGAAAGCTTTTGTGATACACTATAAGTTGTACCACCAGGACTTGAATCCAGGTCTCAGATAACTGGGCTGGTACTCCTTTCATGACAACTAGGAATCCAAAGATCTGAGTTCATAAGGTGGCTCTGCCACAAACTTTCCAGGTGGCATTAAACAAGTTTCTCAACCTCCTGAATTTCGACTTCCCTTTTAAATAGTATGGTTGGGGCACATCTCAAATGTGCTCTTTTTGGAGCCTGCATTCTCTGTTAGCAAATGCAAAAGTTACACATTTATCAACTAACTACTGTTCCCTATCATTTCGTAAGCCAGGTCCACCTTTTACCTTAGGATAGCTCAGTAACCCACACTTTTTGAATGCTCATAATGTAAAAGCTATGTTTACAAAGTTATCAATTAAAGTAGCCTGAAAAAGGACTTCCTCAAATTCTTCCTCAAAAATTTCATACAAGTTTCTAAAATCACACTAGACCTATCCATAGACAGCGTTCATTCTTGTTTGCTATATCCTCAGCTATATGTAGAATTTTTGTCTTTGAAAAGTGCTTTTCCAGCTCTTGTCTCTATTGATATCACTAGAGTGAAATACAGACCTTAAGAGGTACCAGGCAAAGACTCAGTCTAAGCCACACTATCTCTCCCTAAACTAACACCCCCTACATCCAGCCTTATTGTTAGCCTACAAGGGTGCAACAGAGATAAGGCAGGGTGGGAACCTGACCCAGTGACAGCCAATCAGAAGGGCTTTTGTCTGTGGATCGGACCAGGAGTGATCGATCAGCCACCAATCCCAGAGGCTTTCAATGGGAGAACAAAAAGTCCACTATTTGCCCCAAAGGCTGTACTTGGGTTTATTCCCTTGTGCAAAAAAAAAAAAAAAAAGTTCGTTTAACTATTAAGAGCAACTTCAGAGTTCCCACAAAACAAAGTTCAAGAGAGGAGAATCAAAACAAATGAGCTAAGTGTATTGTATTTCTTCTACGCTGTGACTGTGCAATCCAGGATAACTTGTTCCCAAAAGAAGACCCCAATAACCTCATTTATCTTAAATGTCAACAAAATCCTTGTTAAAAAAAATACATTATTCAGAGAATGACCTCAGCGTGTTAATTGCAGATGGAGTCTCATTGTCTGTCACTTCTCTTAGGCGCTCCTAGGTTCTTACTAGACATGTGTTTGTGCAGAAGTTTTTGATTTTTTTCACCTGCCTGCCTCAAAGTATCTTTTAAAATATAGAATTAAGCAAGTTTTTATTTTCCCTGACTTCTTTTTAAAAATTGCATTGCCATGGAATATGGTGGTATTATGCTTATAAATTGTAGAATCCAGAAAAACTCCTATAATCTTTACCAAAAACATGACATATTCAGAAAAATCACTGTTTTCTGCATAGTGAATTGGTAAATAATCCAGTGAATGAAGGATGTTGGAGATGACATTTTCCATCCAGGGAAAGCCTCAAACCACCTCAGGGTAGTCAGGGTTCTTCAGAGGGACAGAACAAATAGGATATCTGTATACATAACAGGGAGTTTATTAGGGAGAATGGGCTTACATGACTACAAGGTGAAGTCCCACTACAGGCCATCTGCAAACTAGGGAAAGAGAGAAGCCAGTAGTGACTCCGTCCAATTCTGAAAGCTTCAAAACCAGGGAAGCTGAAAGGCAGCCTTCAATCTGCAGCTGAAGACCCAAGATCCCCTATAAGACTGCTAGTGCAAGTCCTAGAACTCAAAGGCTAAAGAACCTGGAGTCTGATTTCCAAGGGCGGGAGAAGAAGCAAAGTGTCCAGCAAGGGAAGAGAGAGAGCAAGAACACTAAGCAGGCAAACTTATTCCCCTTCTTCTACCTGCCTTGTTATAGCCACTGAGGACTACACTCTGATTTTTTTTTCTCTCTCCAAATTCCTATCTAAAGGAGTCTAAGGATGGCGTGATGACTCCTTCCTGATATCCCAGCTCTTTGGGAGTCCAAGACAGGCAGATCACAAGGTCAGGAGATTGAGACCATCCTGGTTAACATGGTAAAACTGCGTATATACTAAAAATACAAACAAACAAAAAATTAGCCAGCATGGTGACACATGCCTGCAGTCCCAGCTACTTGGGAGGCTGAGTCAGGAGAATGACTTGAACCCAGGAAGCAGAGGGTGCAGTGAGCCGAGGTCGCACCATTGCACTCCACCCTGGGAGACAGAGTGAGACTCTGTCTCAAAAATAAATAAAATAAAATAAAATGAATAAATAAATAAATAAATGTGTCTGGGGAGTAATGCCCTACAAACCATAAATTGTCATCAGGTAGGTTTTATTTAACCCTATAAATTGTGACTGACTTTTCAGTCTGACTCTGGCATAATATTATGTGACAAAGAAGAAAGTCAAAATGTTTTACCCCAAAACACGTTTCTTTGCCATATTGTGAAATGGCCCTGCAATTTGTCAGGAAAACTTGCAACTGTAAAGACTCTATTAACACAGCTAGATCTTTTTCTTCTAGGACCGCCCAATTCTGAAGAGATTAATTAAGTCTAGCACCTTTTAAAGGTCTGAATAGGAAACGCTTGTCATTTATTGTCTCTAAGGACAAACACTATAAGACTTCAAAAGAACCTTGGTCTCCACAATCTTTTATATTAACCTGCATTTCCTTTCTATCATCCCAGGTAGGCAAACTCAACCAACGGTCAACCAGGAAATATTTATATTTACCTATAGCCTGTAAGCACCCTCCCCACATCCCCTACCACTTTGAGTTGTCCCAATTTTCTGCATCAAACCATTGTATTTCTTAAATGTATTTGATTGACGTCTCATGACCCATTAAAATGTATAAAATGAAACTGCCCCGACCACCTTGGATGTTCTTAGGGCCTCCTGAGGGCTGTGTCAGGGGCCATGGTCATCCGCCATCTAAGTATATCTCAATGCAGTCAAGTTGACATCTAATATTAACAATTACTAATCCACCCACCCCTTGTCAACTTGGCACCCATAGACATCCCCTTAAATCATTCTAAATCTCCAAATAAAACCAATAACAAGGTTATAATTCCACCTAACATAATACAACTATCTTTCATACAACCAAAAACTTGCTAGTCCTTAATACTATTGAATAAAATTAACAACACTTAAATGCTGATGTAGTTAATAAACCTTATGTTACGTGATAAAGGAATGAGAAAGAAAATAAAGCAAAGTTATTGGCTTAATACAGGTGTATATATGCACAAATGTATTCTTAGCAAAATAAGAAGGAAATACTCATGACAATTACAGTCCTCATGTTTGTAATTGGTCACAGGGTTGTAGCTGGTATTGATAACATTCTTCTACTGCCTATTCTGTATTCCCTTTGTCTTCAGCAAGCACCTCAGTTGACTATAGTTATTTACTTAGTGGAGTGACCCAAACCTTCATTCCTGAAGGATCTGGAACATTTGTAGCCCTGCCTGAATTGGGTTGTTATCGTTTCCCATTGACCTTAATTATGGGGCGAGGTAATACCAAGAGATGCCCTAAGGGTTCTCCTGTATTCCAGACATACTCTTCCTTATCTCCATTGTGAAGCAATAGTCTGATTTCATCTTGATAGTCTGGGTCAATCACCCCAGCCAGCACTGTAACTTCCTTCTTAGCCTGTTGACTTAGAGGTATGAAGAGTTCAAAGTGATCAGTGACAATCTTAACTTCTGGTTCAATGGAATCATTGTTTCTCCTGGTGGCAGCATTCCTCTCTCCTGAACTAAGATCTCTAGAGCAGCAGAACATAATGTCGCAGGAAAGGAAGCAAAAATTTTGCTACTGGGTGATGGTGAGTGGTACCACTTCCACTTTCACCCCTTAGTTCCTGGACCAGTGAATCCTGGCTATGGGAGAAACAGCACCATATAATGGACATGAATTCAGAGCATATGTAGCCTTTTGGAGAACTTTACCCTGGCCCTGCAAAGTACTGTCACCTAATTGATATTGTTATTGTGACTTCAAAAGGCCTTTTCACCATTTTATTAGCCAGTTGCTTCAGGATGATGGGGAACACGGTAAGACCAGTGTGGTAAGACCACACGTTTTTTGGCTATGAAGTGAGTTCCTTGGTCAGAAACAAAGCTACATAGAATACCACTGTGGTGGATAAGGCATTTTGTGGATCAACAGATGGTAGTCTAGGCAGAAGAATTAGGTGCAGGAAAGGCAAATTCATATCTGAATTAAGTGTCTATCCCAGTAAGGATAAACCACTGTCCCTTCCATGATAAAGTGGTCTGCTGTAATCAGCCTGCCATCACATAGCTGGCTGATCACCCTGAGGAATATTGCTATATTGAAGTGCTATATTGAAGGCTCAGTGTTGGTCTCCGCTGCTGGCAGATTGGGTACCCACTGGCAGCTATAACATGGTTAGCCTTGATGAGTGGAAGTCCATATTGCTGAGTCCATGCATAACCTCCATCCCTGCCACTATGGCAACTTTGTTCATGAGTCATTGAGCAATGATAGGGGTGCCTTGGGAAAGAGGCTGAGCGGTATCCACAGAAAGGATCATCCTATCCACTTGATTATTAAAAGCCCCCTCTGCCAGGCTGGGTGGGGTAGCTCAAGCCTATAATCCCAGCACTTTGGGAGGCTGAAGCAAGCGTATTACCTGAGGTTGGGAGCTCGAGACCAGGTTGACCAACATGGAGAAATTCCATCTCTACTAAAAATACAAAATTAGCCAGGCATGGTGGCACATGCCTGTAATCCGAGCTACTCAGGAGGCAGAGACAGGAGAATCCCTTGAACCCAGGAGGCAGAGGTTGCAGTGAGCCAAGACTCCACCATTGCATCCCAGCCTGAGCAACAACAGTGAAATTCTGCCTCAAAACAAAAACCCCAAACACTAAAATTCCCCTCTGCCAAGGTCACCCTTTGGTGAGAATTCACATGGGACACAAATACCTTCACAATTTTTGACCACTTTAGAGAGATTCATCTACAATGAGGGTGGATTTTCCTACCAGTCCTCTGACTCACACGTCAGTTTCCTCTGGCAACAACCTTGCAGACATACCCAAGCATAGGACTTCGTCAGCCATCTAAACACCCCTCAATCCAGTCAAACTGACACCTAATATTAACCATCACACCACCTTAGTCTAGAAGTTACAAAAGAGTAACATTAAACAAAGGATGCAAGGAAACAATACAAGAAATATATAAAAAAAAGACAAATGGTACTTTACAATATGCTAACATTATATTCAGGGTCTGATTACTTTCTCTAAATGTTCACCTATTGACTACTTAATTATTTAATTTTTTCATTGGATACAAACTGGTCTAGTAGAAAATAAGCCCTGGGAAGGCAGTCAGGAAGTACAAGTTCTTTTTAAAAATGTATTTATGCATTAGTTTTTTTATTTATACATAATAGTTGTATAGGAGGTGTAAGTTCTAAATGAAGCTTGAAGACCGGATGTTACTATTGTATATCCTCAGCTCAGCCATTTTTAATTTATTCAATCCTTCATCTTTCTATGATTACTTAAATGTAACATACTCCCAAATGCTCTGCTGGGTGCTGGCTCCAGAGGTTTGCCATGTTTGAGACACCTTTCCAAGAAGATAGTACAGGCAGTTCCTTACATATAGACATCAGTGATTAGTATTCTATAACCCTCATACCATGACTGTATCTATTTGGATCAGAAATCAGTAGTTGCCCCAAACATAGCCACCATCTACTGGCCTTCTGGCAGTTTACAAAACAGTGTATATGAAGTGCCCCAAATCCTTCTCTATACTGAATAAAAATTAATTGAACCATTGTAAGAACCTCTCAGAGGGTTTAGATGTCAAATAAACAGAGATGAGAGAGCAGAAAGTAGATTGGAACAGAGGCAAAAGAGAGATATGACTACACGCACAAGCCATGAAGCAACAGAAGCCATGCCTTGGTGTAAACTGTTAGGAGAGTGAAGAGAGTGGGGAAATGATAGCAAAAGGAGTAGGGTTCTTGGTGAAGAATAACAAACACCTTTCAGCAAGAGAAAAAATGCACTAATTCAATCAATAAATGTTTCATAGGCATCTATATGTGAAGACACAAATGTGAAAAGAACAAAAATTTGATTCTCATGAAGTCTACTAAAAGATCCATACATGAAACAGATAATCACATGAACCATAGTAAATGCCAGGAAGCTAAACACACAGGGAGCTACAAGATGAAATAAGTAGGGAGGAGCTGACTTAGTATGGGGGTATTGGGGGTGGGCTCCATGAAGACTACCTGAGGTGGTAACATTGGAAAAGAGATCCAAAAACATCCAAGAGGGCAAAAGTAATTTGGGAAGAACCATGATATCATGGAGACACTGAAAAAGTAAAGGGGCAGAGGAGAGCAAGGTTAATTTAGAAAGTTAGGTAGAGGCCAGATCATATCAGACCTTGTAGGCATTTTATGATTTGAGTTTTAATCCCGAGAGCAGTGGGAGGACATCAAAGGATTCCAATAGGGAATTCACAAGCTGAGATGTACATTTAAACTGACAACTGAGGCCAGGCGCAGTGGTTCAAGCCTGTAATCCCAGCACTTTGGGAGGCCGAGGCAGGTGGATCACGAGGTCAAGAGATCGAGACCATCCTGGTTAACATGGTGAAACCCCTTCTCCACTAAAAATACAAAAAATTAGCTGGGTGTAGTGGCGCGTGCCTGTAATCCCAGCTACTTGGGAGGCTGAGGCAGGAGAATTGCCTGAACCCAGTAGGCAGAGGTTGTGGTCAGCCGAAATTGCGTCATTGCACTCCAGCCTGGGTAACAAGACAAAAAAAAAACAAAACTGACAACTGTGACTGTCACATGGGAATTAGTGGAAAGTGCTTAAAGTGGAAAGACCAGTTCAGAAACTTCTGCAGGAGTGCAGAGGAGAACAGCGACTTGGGACCAGGGGACTGGACAGTATCCTGAACACGGTGGGTTTCAAAGTGGGGAAACATCTAACTTATCTTGGCACCCATAATGTATGCCACAATTCTGGCACCTAGTGAACTCAGAAATTGTTCTTGAATAAATGGAGATACATTCTGAGGAGCCAGTGGTCAGGAACAGTACAATAAGTTTCCTCTTCCGCAATGAACCCACCCTAAAGAGGAAATGTCTGATGGTGGTATTTCAGGTACTGTGTTAACTCTCTCTCTCAAAGGAGATATTTGAGGGCATGGGAAACCTTAGCCCCCTGAAATGACCCAATTAAAGGTATCTCTGTCCAAGAGTCAAAACAATAGTGGTTAAAAACACAGGTTCTAGAATCAAAGTACCCAAATTCATCTACCAGTTCTACTGGTTTCTTGATGTGCTATAATAGGCATACTATGTGGATCCTCAGTCTCCACCTTTTTCTTTCCTTCCTTCCTTCCTCTCTCTCTCTCTCTCTCTTTTTCTCTCTTTCTTTTTGACAGGGTCTCGTTCTGTTGCCCAGGCTCCAGGCTGGAGTACAGTGGCATGAACACAGTTCACTGCAGCCTTGACCTACTGAGCTCAAAAATTCCTCCCACCTCAGTCTCTCAAGTAGTGAGGACTAAAGACACACATCACTGCATCTACCTAATTTTTAATTTTTTTTTTATAGAGACAGTCATGCCATGTTGCCTACGTTGTTCCTGAACTCCTGGCCTTAAGCAATCCTCCTGCCTTGGCCTCCCAAAGTTTAAGGATTACAAGAATGAACCATCATGCCTGGCCCATTTCTTCATCTGTATGGTGGTAATATTAATATGCCTACCTGAAAGAGTTACTTTGAGGATTAAATGAGATTATATATTTTAAGCATTTGTCACAAAGCTTGACATATAGGAAGCTGTCAATAAACACTGTTATTATTCTCACCTAGACTATGAGCTTCTTAAGTAAAAGCAATCCTTATTAGACCATAGTGTCTGTGACGTTGTTGGAACTTAATAAACTTGCACTATCGACATTGCAACTCTCATCCATCATCCTGAATTTTAAGATTTTATTTCATGTTTGTTTCAGAGCCACCTTTCTTTACCTGGGTCTCCTAATAATCTTTTGTATCCTGAAAGAGAACATTCTTCTCACTCTGTAATTATCAGTCTTTCCATCACCTTCCTTTTTCTTGTTCCAAACAAAATTATTGAGTTTGCTTACCTTTCCCCTGACAAATCCTGCCATTTCAAAGTTAATTGCTTCTACTTCCATTACACACCTGCCTTGCTTTATTTTGTCTATTAACTATGCTTTCTTGTAAGTAGATTGTATCTCTTCCACTTGTTCCCTTTCCCTTCCTATTAATGAACTTCCTAGCCCTGGCATTGGTTGAGAATTATCCTTCAATTATCTTTAAACAGTCTCCAAATTATTTGCTGCCTAGATGATTGCTTTTGGCATCCCCCTTGCTAATTCACCTTTGTTAGGAAACTCTTAGAGTCTCTGAAAATATCCCTTTCTTACAGAGTATAGGAGAGAATTATTCCTTCAAACAATGTTTTAACTACTCTTTCTTTTGAGTTGGCTTTATTTTCTCCTCCCTTTGAATGTCTAGCAGCATGTATCTTTCAGCTAGAATTACACAATGTCTATACCTCTGTCAGGTAAGAGGAGGAAAAGGGCACACCTCCAGATACTTTTCCAAAAGGAATCAAATAAAAGCCCCCACAAGCTCCATGCCTCTGGGTAGAGCACAGGCTGGTTTCCCTCAGTAAGCATAATTTTGACTGTGTTACGTTTCACTGGCCTTCCTCGCCTTCCATATCTGAATACCGTATAGGTTGATTGTTTTTCTCCTTAAATATGCTCGTAACACTGATTCCACCTACTTATTCTGGATCTTGTTTTATGGCTCCTTGCAAACTATTCATCTTCCTACCTACCCCCCACCATCTTGATTTTTCTACTCAATTCTTAAACAAGATCCTTGAGATGTGTCTTGTTAGAAGGGTGTTTTTATGTGGGGCCTCCTTTGGGTTTTGTTTTGAACCCCTACCTATTACTGTGGAGAGCTGCATCTCCAGGGCTCTGTGCTTTCTTTGGCTGCATTTCTCCCTCCACTACTAAGTGATTAGCTCATAACTGATCATGTTCAAATTTGTCTCCTTATTCACAATGGATTCAGTAGAGAGAGAGGGCTACTGGGTTAAAAAGCAAAGGATTTTTAACATGAAGAGAAGCCTACATGTTATCTAACATAATCTGTTCTCCAACATTGACTTCTGCCCATACACAGGCACTGCTCTTGACAAGAAGCTCACTGCTTTACAAGGCAACACTTCCCGCTCTTACACATCCAGTGTTCTACCACGTCTTTCTTAATGGTTAAATGAAATCTAACTCACTGCAATTTTCACATCTATATAGTGCTTTTTCCTCTGAGGTGCTATGCAAAAATATTGAATCAATACTCTCTGACAGTCTTAAGATATTTAACAATAGAGAGCCTAAATCTTTATTACTCTTTCCCAGGCCAATTATCCACCATTTTTTCAACTATTGATCAACCGCCTTGGCTTCCTCCTTCCTACAGTCACCAATAGAGTAATAGTATGCTCATGTCCCTTCTGATCCACTTGACCTGGAACCAAATGCAATGTTCCCCCAGGGTCTGAACAGACCAGAGCATGCTGTAAGAGGATGATCATTTAGTTATATTCATTAGCCTAAGATTACATTAGCTTTTAGAATCCTTTCTTTATGGTGACTCATAAGATGTTTTATTCATAATTTTATATAAGTTATTTCTGAAGCAGGTGTCCTTTACCCTGGAAATATATGGCTAATTCTTGGAACCTAAATATAAGTCTTCACATTTAGACTTACTAAAATGCATTTTATAAGGCTTGGCTATCTTTTGAACTCTGAATTTTTTTACATTCCAACTGTAACATTCAACTTATTTGCCTCAATTTTCTCTAGCTGTAAGTTTGGTAAGCACTTATCCTCCTTTATCATAATGCAAATTATTAGCAAAAATGTTGAGTCAGGGCCAAGAATATTAACCAAAGAATTGTACTGGGGTTGACATCAATGGAACAACCAGCACTCTTTAGGTCCACCGCTATCCAGGAGCTCTAATTCTCTGAGACACAGAGTACTGCACACATTTCTTCAGGTTGTATACGCAGCTAACACTAACATCATAATTGTGATAACATCCCAAAAATGATGTATATATTGTGAGTCTATTATGTGCTAGACATTTTTCTAAGGGTTTACATGCATTAGCTCATTTAGTCTTTGTAATAACTCTGAAATAGGCCATGTTATCATTCTCATTTTTTACATAAAGATAGTAGGACACAGCAATTAAAATGTTGGATCAGACAGAGATGGCATGGAGATTTCAACTCAGCTCTCAAAGACTTCAGAACCAGAACCCCTAACCCATCCTTGAAATGTTGTCAAATATCATGCTGAAAAGGGAAAATTTTTAATGACTCTCCTGATTAACCTTGTACTTTCCAAAATTAAAAAAAAAAATGCAACTGGTTTAATGCAGATTCTGAATGAAAGTGAATGTGGCTGTTAGTATTTACAACTTCATTCTAAGTCCTCATACCACACCTTCTGTTATTCGGAGATAGCATTGTGCCAGGAGTAGAAGCCACACTCATACCTCTGTAGCCTCAGGATTCACATTTTACCACCTTTTTATATTCCACGTGATTTGCAGTCCTGTCACCTTTATGACTTATTGGTAGTGACTCGGGGACAATATATCTACAAGTTCCTTGGCTGCTCTCAGACATAATAGTCCAATTTCAATATTTAACCCGCTACTCTTTTAATCAGTTCACCTTTCTTGGACCTCAATTCTCTCTTAATGTTGACATCTGTGACCCTCAGCTGAAGAACATCACAAAAAATATTTTTTAAAACAGTTTTTGAGAACAAAACAGACGTTGAGTACTTTAAGCCTCTCACTTTTATCTGAAAACATTGGAGCATCTTCTCACCATGGTAATTCTTTCTCTATCATCCTGGGCAGTATAGTGAAGAATGCCAGTATAGCAAGGTATCTACCTCCCTGCATGAATTACAGCTCAAGGGAAGATTTAACCAAGGCATATAGCATCCTAGGGTATTTCAAGGACAAAATATAGTTCTCCCCAAATGCCTTCTTGCATCATCCTTATAGGAGAAAACAATGCCTTGTGTAGCACAGGTACACTGACACAGTACACACCAAACAGGTTAGAAGTGGCCAAGACTGATGGACAGTGATACGGAGCCCCAGGGAATCAGGGAGGCTGAGAGTTCACAGTCATAGCCTGATAAAAGAACAGAAGCTAAAGAAAGAATGAAATATGAGAAGATAAGAACCAAAGAAAAGGGAAGAAGAAATGGGAGAAAAAAATCCTTTTGGGCCAGAGTAATTAGCATGGGTCATGAGTATCTTTTAACAGCTAGCTAGCTCACCTTTCCAGCTTCAGCTAACAACATTTTCCTTTCATGACTCCAGTGTACAACAACACACAAGTGTTGCCCCAGCTGAGGATCCTGGACAGCACATCATGACATCATGAGTCCTTGTCCTTGTTCACATGCAAAGAAGATTAAGTATTTAGTGCTATATCTAAAATATCATACTTGTGTGGCCTTATTATTACTTGTGTTTTTTTTTTTTTGCCCCTGTGGTTCAGTGGCACTCAACAGAAGGAAAACTCAATTGGGTTTTAGATGCAGATCAGCTTCAAGGCCTTGCAGAAAATGGCTCAGATTGTGAAAACCCAAAAATGACCTTGGAATGACTTTGAGCAGTGCTATGGTACATGGAAAAGGCTGAATCAGACTGCCTGGCTAAAGCTCCTCAACATTTATTTCATGTTTAGTATGTATAACCCAAAAATATGCCTCTATGAGCCATTGGCTATAAATATATATTCTTTTTTAAACCCACGCATCTTATCCAGAATGGAATACTCATTGTAGATGTAAGGACTCCTTTCACTGCTACCTCCCCCTCCATGCATCTCCACAGAAAATTTTCCAAGAAAATTCATTTAAAAGTATTCTGTTTTTTAAACCAAAGTCTTTTGAAAAAAGAATTGATTTGGGGGAATCTAGCCATACGAGTTGTATTTTGGAGTTTGACCTCTTGAATATCAGTCCATTGAGAGAATGTGTACCTCAGAGTTTAAAGAATTGAGGACTGGGCACAGTGGCTCACACCTGTAATCCCAGCCCTTTGGAAGGCTGAGGCAGCAGATCATCTGAGGTCAGGAGTTTGAGACGAGCCTGGCTAACATGGCAAAAGCCCGTCTCTACTAAAAATACAACAAAAATATATATATATAGCTAGGCATGGTGGCAGGCACCTGTAATCCCAGCTACTGGGGAGGCTGAGGTAGGAGAATTGCTTGAACCTGGGAGGCGGAGGTTGCAGTGAGCGGAGTTTGCACCATTGCACTCCAACCTGGGCAACAAGAACAAAACTCCGTCTCAAAACAAAACAAAACAAAACAAAATAAAACATAAGACTTGAGAAGAACGTTGTTCACATACGGCTACTAAACCAACAGAAGTCATGATGTGCGTCTCTAGATACTTCAGAAAAAGTTGAATCCAAAAGAAATGAAGAAGGGGAATGCTGAATGTTTTCCTGGCTTCTTCTCTCATGGCTCTCAGCATCCTGGCCTGGTGGGGGCAAAATCACGTGGCAATCTTTTTGAGATGAAGAACATGGGAATAGCCCTTTCTCAGACTGTGCTTGCAATCTATAAATTCCAGCCAAGCCAGATTTCATTCTCTCTCTAAAACTGTTGCCAGGCGCTAACACCAATAGAAATGTGCTGCATAGGCTTTTTAAAGAAATCAGTGACAAACCTCTTTTATTAGCCAAACAAATTCAACTACCAGAAATATTTTGTGTAAAACATATATAAAGACCTGAAGTTGCCTTGCATGGTGTTTACAGGCCAGACTTCCCTATGCACCAAGGTGGCATATGATGAATGAAACACAAGTTTTCACAATATGTGGCATTTTTTCTCATGCTTTCTGTGTGGATTGTGAATGCTAAAGACCAGCCATGGGGAACCTGCAGCCAAAACAGAATTCAGGGTCATTCTCTCTGACAACGTTGTGGAGTTACTCAGGGAACAGCAAGATGAAGCTTTCAGCCTTTTTCAGTGTCTAGGAGAAAAATATTTAGAAGCAGATTATGCTTGGGGAAAGTTTTGTTAGTTTCAAAATCAAGAAAGAGTCATGATACAATTAGGGCTGAAGGAAAGAAATATTATCTGTGATCCCTAAAGGGTGAAGCTGAATTTTCAAATCCACTAATCAGAAAGGGAAACTGCTTTAGAAACACGAGATTTGTGAAGAATTGTACAAGATTATCTCCCTTTCTTTTATTCTTCAAGCTCCTACCAGCTAGAGATGCCTTAGCTAAGCTAATAAAAATGACTGTACTAGGCAGATTCCATATGTGGACATTCCAGATTGTGTGCAATGTTGAATCAATATTAGTAGACAAGTAGACAAGTCCCTAGATCTTTGGCAGGAAGCCCTTTCATGTCTAAGTAGAAGGAAAAACAGAGTGATGGATGTCATTTCTTGACAAGGGATGAAGGACTCAGGACTTCTTGTTCCCCTCCATGTGCTACGGAGCTTGAATAGAAAAATTTAAACTTACCCTGAGGTTCTCATCAAGAAAATCTAGTAAGCATCTCAAACCGCAAAATGTTTAAAGCTAACTTCATCAATTTCCCTACCAATCCCGCTCCTCTTCCTATGCCCTCTCCCTCAGTAAAGCGATCCATTCCATTTATACAAGCTAGAAACTTCCTTATTCATCATATCCGTTTCTTACCAAATCCTACTAATTCTAGTTCCCAAAAACCTCTTCAAACTATCTGTACCCTTCCTCTCCATTGCCACTATCCTAGTTTAGATTAAAATCTTCTGGTCTCCCTGTCTGTCGTGCCCTTTCCCTGTTTCACTCTCAATCCATAGTTCCTTCCTTGTCACAATGTGACTATCTGAAAAGAATTCCTCACTGCTTGTCAACACAGTTCTGGGAACTCCAGAAACTAAAATCAGATCTTGATGCTGTAATATGCTAAATTATCCCGTAATTCCAATCAAAATAACAACCTGACTAGGTCTCTAGTGTAAACGTTAAGGCACTGGCTGGAAAAGTGAGGCATCCTTACAGCTGCAATAACACTGGCTATCTGTGAAGATTCAGAGGACTTAAAGAACCCATATTTAAATGCATCCTATTTTACAGTTTTCTTTAAGACTGTCTCATTATTGCTAATTATTCTTGTACTGGACCTCAATGTGGTCCAAAGGATAAAATGTAGCATCTGAATAAGAGTTATTTCCAGACAGTACAGGGATTTCCTAATGTATATTTTTAAAGATCTAGAGAAAATGTTGAAGATGTTGGCCCCAAGAGAGCAGAACATAATCCTGAGATGAAGGGTAATCACCATCGATACAGGCACAATTGCCAGGGTGTCCGCATGCTGCGTGCTGGCCTAGGCAGCTGGCTATAGTCCAAACCAGTGGCTTGGTAGCTGATTCAAACTGAGATCAAGCAAAGGATTACACCACGTGACATCAAAAGGGCAGAAGATCCATGTTTTATGTAGAGGGGGGCCTTAAAGGATTTTGAGAACAGTAAACCAGATTGGAATGTGCAACCCACTTTTTTCCCCATCTCTCAGGAGGACCCAATAGTTGACCTCCTCCTTTATTATAAGGAATACAATGGGGAGGGAAGCAACCCAATCTTTAAAGTTGATTCAATAACTGGGCTTAGTAGACTGTAAGTGTTGATCATAGAGGATCCAAATAAAACGGAGAAAACCAAAAGTAGGAAGCAAAGTGGGTATAAATGTAGCAATAGGTGGAGCTCCTAATTTGGAAATCTGATGTTAGAGAATAATCTGACCTGCAGAATAGACCTGTGGCTATTTAATATTAAGTATGTAGGTATTAAGCTGATGGATTTTGTGATAAGTAGAACCTATGCCTGAATCCTGACTCAAGCACCCCATGAGAGTCATAGCCTCTCTAGGCATCAGACACACTCAGTTCTCAGACACAGAGCAGCTTGAATAAAAGAAATACTGTGTACCTATGGAGAACCTCCTTCTTTTACCACCATGTGTTATAATGTGAACTTCATGCCGACCCTTAACCCAGGTGGAAAGAAAATCCTGAAAGTTGTGATTTATTTTAGATACTGCCTCTGAGGTAACACTAAGACATGGGTCCCAGAATAAAATTTGTCATGGGTCCACTTCTCAGACTCTCTTTTGTTAACATTCTGATCTCCCATGCCTTTGCAGTGGGTGCAGTGAAACTCAAACACATCCTGTGATATTTCCCCCAATTTACCCGTATATAAATGAAATGGATATCTTCAATGACCATTAGAATTTCCACAATGGCCCTTGACTTTCGAAACAATGGCCTAGTGGATTTCATTGATTCAACTAGTTTCTATCAAAGGAGTATATAAATCAATACGACTTCCTGAGGAAATAGATGAGATTGGTAAAATTAAACAGGCTCTAAATGAACAGGCCTGATGATGCATTGAGTTGCTTCATTTGGCTTGGATTAAAGTTGACACAGGAAGGCACTAGGTGAAAGAAGAGTGCTGCAGAAGGCAAGCCTTTTTCAGGGTTAACCTGAAACACTGTGGAGTATAGAATAATCCTAATTTTTCTCCTCCCTTTTTATTCTTTTTTTTTTTTTTTCCTGGTTGACTAGAGTGAGATCTTTTTATTTTATTGCATTTTAGGTTTTGGGGTACATGTGAAGAACATGCAAGATTGTTGCATAGGCACACATGTGGCAGTGTGATTTGCTGCCTTCCTCCCCATCACCTACATCTGGCATCTCTCCCCTTGCTATCTTGCCCCAGCTCCCCACCCCACACCGTCCCTCCCCTATTTCCCCCCAACTGACCCCAGTGTGTAGTGCTCCCCTCCCTGTGTCCATGTGTTCTCATTGTTCAACACCCGCCTATGAGTGAGAACATGAGGTGTTTGATCTTCTGCTCTTCTGGCAGTTTGCCGAGAATGATGGTTTCCAGGTTCATCCATGTCCCTAACAAAGGACACAAACTCATCATTTTTGATGGCTGCATAATATTCCATGGTGTACATATACCACATTTTCCCTGTCCAGTCTATCATCGAAGGGCATTTGGGTTGGTTCCAGGTCTTTGCTATTGTAAACAGTGCTGCAATGAACATTCGTGTGCACGTGTCCTTATAGTAGAACGATTTATAATCCTTTGGATATATACCCAGTAATGGGATTGCTGCATCAAGTGGAATTTCTGTTTCTAGTTCCTTAAGGAGTTGCCACACTGTCTTCCAAAATGGTTGAACTAATTTACACTCCCACCAACAGTGTAAAATTGTTCCTATTTTTCCACATCCTCTCCAGCATCTGTTGTCTCCAGATTTTTTAATGATCGCCATTCTAACTGGCGTGAGATGGTATCTCACTGTTGTTTTGATTTGCATTTCTCTGATGACCAGTGATGATGAGCATTTTTTCATATGTTTGTTGGCCTCATGTATGTCTTCTTTAGTAAAGTATCTGTTCATATCCTTTGCCCACTTTTGAATGGGCTTGTTTGTTTTTTTCTTGTAAATCTGTTTTCGTTCTTTGTAAATTCTGGATATCAGCCCTTTGTCAGATAGGTAAACTGCAAAAATTTTTTCCCATTCTGTTGGTTGCCGATTCACTCTAATGACTGTTTCTTTTGCTGTACAGAAGCTCTGGAGTTTGATTAGGCCCCATTTGTCTATTTTGGCTTTTGTTGTCAATGCTTTTGGTGTTTTGGTCATGAAGTCCTTGCCTACACCTATGTCCTGAATGGTTTTGCCTAGATTTTCTTCTAGGGTTTTTATGGTGTTAGGTCTTATGTTTAAGTCTTTAATCCATCTGGGGTTAATTTTAGTGTAAGGTGTCAGGAAGGGGTCCAGTTTCTGCTTTCTGCACATGGCTAGACAGTTTTCCCAACACCATTTATTGAACAGGGAATCCTTTCCCCATTGCTTGTTTTTGTCTGGTTTGTCAAAGATCAGATGGTTGTAGATATGTTGCGTTGCCTCCGAGACCTCTGTTCTGTTCCATTGGTCTATATCTCTGTTTTGGTACCAGTACCATGGTGTTTTGATTACTGTAGCCTTGTAGTATAGTTTGAAGTCCAGTAGTGTAATGATATCCTTTCTTCTGCTTGGTCAATTTGGCTGTTGATACTTGTGCTTGCTTCACGAAATTCTCGTGTTTTTCAGCTCCATCAATTCACTTATATTCCTTTCTATTTTATCCATTCTCATTAGCATTTTGTTAAATCTTTTTTCAAGGTTCTTAGTTTCTTTGCATTGGTTAGAACATGTTCTTTTATTTCACGGAAGTTTCCTACTACCCACCTTCTGAAGTCTGATTCTGTCATTTCATCACACTCATTCTCCATCCAACCTTGTTCCCTTGCTGGTAAGGAGTTGTGATCCTTTTTAGGAGGAGAGGTGTTCTGGTTTGGGGTGTTTTCATCCTTTTTGCACTGGTTTCTTCCCATCTTTATGGATTTATCCACCTGTCGTCTTTGTAGTTGCTGGCTTTCAGATTGGGTCTCTGAGTGGATGTTCTGTTTGTTGATGATAAGGTTATTTTTGTTTCTTGGTTTTTATTCTGACAATCTGGCCCCTCTGCTGTAGGTCTGCTGAGGTCCACTCCAGACCCTGCTTGCCTGGGGATCACCTGCAGCAGCTGCTGAATAGTAAGGGTTGTTACCAGTTTTCTTCTTCTGCTATCTTTGTCCCAGAAGGATACCTGCCAAGTGTCAGTCTGATCTCTCCTTTATGAGTTGGCTCTTTGGATATACAGGGGTCAGGGAGCCTCTTGAGGAGACAGTCTGTTCTTTATAGGAGCTCAAGTGCTGAGGTGTGAGCTCCGTTGTTCATTCAGAGCTGCTGGTCAGGTACGTTTAGGTCTGCTGCAGCAGAACTCACAAACCACTTTTTGTTCCCAGGTGCTCTGTCCCAGGAATTAAGGGCTTTATGAGTTTCCGTTATGCTGCTGTCTTCTTTTTTTTTCCTTCAGAGCTGCCCTGTCCAGCAAGGAGGCAGCCTAGTCACTGTCTGTCTGTAGATGCTTTGCTGAGCTGCTGTGGGCTCTGCCCAGCTGCCGAGTGAACTTCCCTGCAGTCCTGTTTATATGGGTGTAGTTAGAACTGCCTCGGCAATGGTGGCCCGCCTCTGTTAAGGCGGAGCCTCTCTGCAGTGGCGGGTTGCCTTGGCAACGGCGGGCTGCCTCAGCATTGGCCGACTACCTCCGTAGTGGCAGGCTGCCTCGGTAATGGCAGACGCCCCTCCCCAACAGAGCTGGACCGTCCTGGGTTCAGCTGTGCTTGCTGTGAAACTCTCAATCCAGAGAGTTTCTGATTGCTGTTCTTTTGTGCTGGTGGGACCAGCCAAGCCTGATCGCCTGGCTCCCCACCTCAGAGCCTTTTTTTTTTTTTTTTTTTAAATTTGTGTTCCAGTCACCTGTTGAAGAGGCCCCGGGGTCTGTGTGTTCTCCCCTGCGGCAACTCACTGCACTGGCTTAAACAGCGGCCCTGAGATTTGTGGCGCTTTTTTTGCCCTGGAATCTACTGTCCTGGTTCCCTGCTCAGTCCCCTTTTTAAACAGACAAATGGGTGACTTCCCGTGGCTCCAATCGCCAGCCAAAAGGGCACCCGGACCGCTGTATTTTGTACAGAGAACCGCTGCTCTGGGGCAACGACAAAGCAGCCGCGCTGGGCAAAGCAGCGGCACCGGCACAGCTGCGCTGGCCAAAACAGCCGCACTGGCGACCCGTGGAGCTCCTCCGCCTGGGAATTGCCTAGTCTGTGGGCAATAAAAATGCGGCGTCCACTCACCCTCTGCACTTTCACTGGGAGCTGCAATCCTGAGCTTTTCCTAAACGGCCATCTTGGATTGATCTCTCCTCCCTTTTTCTATAAGAACAGGTTCAATATGAGCTCCTTGGTTTTCCTGGGATATGGATATTGATTTGGTTCCATGGTCAAGAGCTTGAAAAGAGATGCATTCAAGTTTGTGATATGAAATTCTGAGAAAAGGTTATGTGAGTCAACTCTCAGAATGGGCCCACACCCCCTGTAAAGGAACGTCTGTAAAGGATAGAAGAGTCAGGTGTTAATGTCTGACCTGCTTTGTCTGTACAGTGGGTATAGTGAGACTCAAACACAACTTGTCATTGCCCCAGTTTCTCAATGTGGATGGGACAGTCAGTTAATGGATGTCAGTCATCCTCCTTTCCCAGGCAGCCCAGTGCCCTCTCAATGAATTCACAAGGAAGGAGGCCATGGTGGGCCTGCTGCATATAGATCCCATCACCAAGGCGGATTAGGCTATTTCTACAGTAGCATGCTCAATTGGATACTGGTAAAATGATTGAGAGCTCATGCTATAGTTCAAAGAAACCAGCCAGAAACCACCCAGTGACAAGTCCATTTTCCTGAATCTCTAAATTGCAAGAATTTGTCCTTGTTAAAATAAAGTATTATTCTGATGTTTTTTCCTTCCTTGTCATAATTCTTGCAGCACCATCATCTATGTAGTTATTAAATTTCCTATGGAGTCACGTGACACAGTTTAGACCAATGAGATGAAAACAAAAGGGTGTTGGGAATTTGGGGAAAAGTTTTTGTTCTCCTAATCACATCTTCTTCCTCCCTCCTTCAACATTCTTGCTGGTTGAAATACGGACATGATACCTGGTGTTTCACCAGATATGCTGCAGCCATGAGGTCATGTTCATGAGGATGAAGGCATAACTGCTAAGGATGGTGACCCATAAACATGGAAAAAGTCCCTGATGTCATCGTGAAAGCCATCTGTCATCGGACTCCTGTTGAATGAGTCACATAAACCTTTTTACCATTCAAGACACGGTTGCTCACAGCTAACTGCATTCTTAGCTTTTCTACTGTTCAGAGGAATTTCCTAATTGTCTTAGACAAAAGTAAAATGATACCAGTTAAGAGAAAATTTTTGTCAAATTGGGTTTTGTTTTGTGAGGTTTATTGTCTACTCTGGACCAAAGATGAATAGCTGCTGCTTCTCTCTCTCTCTCTCTCTCTCTCTCTCTCTCTCTCAAGCAAAATACATGCGTATGGGAAACATTGGTCACAGTGGGAATTTGACTTCTGACTATATTACAGTGACTCGCTGTCAATATTCTTGTCTCAGGTTTTTGACTTGTGCTACCATTTTGAGGTTTTAGCCATCCAGAGAATGAGTCTCCCATCAAAGAAAAATTAATGGCTTCACTGAATTGGAAGCTGAGACAAAACACTTGGTCATTTCAAATTGTTCATGCCACTGGAAAAACAGACAAAAACTACACAGAAGACTGCCTGGTGGACCTAACTGCGCTTCCAGGCCTACTGATGAAAGCAAATGGAAGGCCACTGGCACCCAGGCAGGCAGGATCACTGAGGGTTCAAGGCCCATGAAGAGCTGAGAGATGAATCATTGCATTCTATAAAGAGCTTTGACCCACTGAGGTCCTGGTAAGAAGCAGAGGGAACCTGGAATCAATGAGGAAAAGGGAAAGGAGAAAGTCATAAATAGGATCCTGATCAGCTCTAGAAATGAGAACTGAAGCCTCTAATTGCACTTTATTTTCCATGTTATGTTATTGGAAGACATTTTTGGTGTTTTAGTCTCTTTACTCCCATCCTATTGTATATAATGTTATCAGTAGCCAAATGTAACTGCTATTCCATATGTTGAAAAACAACAGTATCATCTCATGATATACCTAGAGGTGAATGTGATATGACCTTTGCTCCTGTGAGCATCTGCTGATGTCAAGGAGATAAAACTAACATAATGAAAAAGAACAAAACAATAAAAATGTACAAGGATGCAGTGTGCAAGCTGGTGAAACAACTGCTTCCCGGAGAGATTACCAAGGATCAGAAAACTCTAGAAAGGGGCTATCAGCCAGTGAAACAACCTGAGCTTGATGAAGGGATTACATTGGAATGGACAGAATGAAGCTGAAAATCATGTCACGCTGGAGAAAACAGGCATACTGCAAGAAGCTATATGCAGGAAGGGGTGAGGAGAAAGCATCAGTGATTATGCATAGAAACAAACTTTTTTGTTTTCTGTTTTATTTCTTAAAAAAATGGGGATACATGTGCAGAACGTGCAGGTTTGTTACATAGTATATGTGTGCCATAGTGGTTTGCTGCACCTATTGACCTGTGCTCTAAGTTCCCTCCACTTTTCCTCTATCCAGCAATAGGCGCTGGTGTGTGTTATTCCCCTCTCTGTGTCCATGTATTCTCAATGTTCAACTCCCACTTATGAGTGAGAACATGTGATGTTTGGTTTTCTGTTCCTGTGTTAGTTTACTGAGGATGATGACTTCCAGCTTCATCCATGTCCATACAAAGTACATGAACTGACTCCTTTTTACTGCTGCATAGTATTCCATGGTATATATGTACCACATTTTCTTTATCCAGTCTATCATTGATGGGCACTGGGGTTGGTTCCAAGTCTCTGCTATTGTAAATAATGTTTTAGTAAACATACATGTGCATTTGTCTTTATAGTAGAATGATTTATAATCCTTTGAGTATATACCCAGTAATGGGATTACTGGGTCACATGGTATTTCTGGTTCTAGATCGTTGAGGAATCGCCATACTATCTTCCACAATGGTTGAACTAATTTATATTCCCACCAAAAGTGTAAAAGCAGAACCAAACTTGTATTTGACAATTTTCTATCTGGTGACAGACTAAACACTAAGAAAACACCCAAAATGCCCTCTATGCATTCTTTGTGCAAAAAGTACGTTTGCAAAGTCATCGTGTTGTCTGATACATAAAAACTTTAAAAACATTTTTAAAATGCAGTCTTTTCTGCATTTAAATAACACATAATCTATTTTAAAATCCTTTAGATTTTTAAGAAAATGTCTATCATTCTCAGCTGTTAATACTTTTTCATGAAGAAGAGGTTTCATTCAAACCTGATAAAAATGCAAAAAAACAAACAATAATGTTCTGCTTTCCGTTGCATTTCCTTTCATCCAAAGTTCTTAAAACACTTTGAAGTTAGTAGTTATATCTCTAAATGGCTGTAATATAATATAACTGTACCATCATCTTTTTTTAACCAATAGAAAAAAATCACAGAGCAATGTAACTATTGACTCAAGTAAATGAGGACCCAGGATTCAGGGTAAGAATTGCCATATCACTCTACAAACCAAGGCATAAAAAGGGGAAAAAACAAAAGATATAGGTCTTGCAGATAAAAAGGGGCAGATTTTCTTCTCTTTCTAAGAACATATAAGACCTACTTAATATTCAGTATTTTCTTTATCTGTGACATAGGCATAGTAACTTTTAATTACTGTGGGATCTGTGTACATCACTTGATACCTTGAGAGAGATCATTAAAGGAATCTTTCCTATTTTTCAATTTTTTTTTCTGACAAGCACTTCTACCAACAAGACAAATTTTGGCAAGATTTACTTTCCCAAATAAAAAGGAAATGAGCTGCATTTGCCTGACCTACAAATACAAATTCTCTCTTTTATCATTATTTCTATCTAAAATTTTAAACCAGCTCATACCCTTTAATTTTCAGGAGTACTGACAGGGCATATAAAACTCCAACTCTTCTCTGGAGAGGCTTCATTTGCAACTAGAGTTCCAGAGTATTTTCATTCAAGTTTGTTTACAGAGCTTTCTTGAATTTTTAGAACAGAGTTTTACAGTTGACAGCAGGCAGCATGGGGATAAACTTTAAGCTATAGTAGCATTTTCTCCCAGCAAATACAGTGTTAAATTGTGTGTAAATGAGGTCTTTCTAAAATAAAGAACTACTCCGTGAAAGTGACCAGTTAGTTAAGGGCATTCAAATCCCTTGATGTCTTGGCCAATTCTCCTGCCACTTTTCTGACCGAAGATAAGCCATCTAATCCAAAACATGAGTTTTTTTCCTGGCCAAAGAAGCCACAATTTGTCACTCAAGTCACTTAATGCCACATATTGCCATTAGTCATCCTAATGTAGTGCAAAGTCATGGTTATGACATCTAGGGTTCTGGGGTAGCCAATTTTAATGAGGAATAAATAATTTCTCCTGTTCAGTTAATACCTGTTAGTGCAGAAAAGTAATCCAAATGTCACTGCTTCATCTCTTTATTGAGAAAAAAGAATAATGAACAACATCTGCTTTGAATGCGCTCCTGGCAAAAAGGCTTGAGGTCTCTTCTAGTCACAGAATGATCTGTTTAAGAGCTGGGGGGGGTGTTCAGAGGTCTGTGTACCTCCAATAGGCACACTGTCACTAGGGGAAAAAAAACCCACAGGAAGCTCTAGGAGTAAAGATTGAGCCATCAAAACTGCATACGTGTGTACACGCTTCTGTTCAAAAAGGTAGAAATACATCTAGAGGAGGAAACAGCACGTAATAAATTTGTTGATTGCCTCTCTTTAAAAAACAGTGGCAATAAGAAGAACTTTTATGAACAGGTTTTGTTCCTTCCAGCTTTAGCTTTGTGCACAGAGCTGTTGGGAACCCCTGCAGGACACTGCTAAATGGACAAGTTTACAATCTGGTCCCTGTAAAGTGCTCTAAGCCACATCTCATCCAAGTTGCCTTTGTGCTCTTTTCACCACCTGTGATGCCAGGGGGCACGGGGTCAGAGCCAGAGTCATCCCCAACTCACATATGTACCAGCTCGCTTCCAGAGGATTCAGCCTTTTCCCATTTATCTGAAGGCTGAAGTTTACTTTAGATTTCCTGGCTTCTTACTTTGGTGAGATGTCTGGATGTTTATCTTATCTATTTTTCTCCTTTTGGAAGCATCTTTCCAGATTTTTCCATATTCAGAAGCAGAAAAATCAACTCAGTTAGAAAATCAACTCAGACAGAAGTAGCGTGGCGCGTGCCTGTAATCCCAGCTACTCAGGAGGCTGAGGCAGGAGAATTGCCTGAACCCAGGAGGCGGAGGTTGCGGTGAGCCAAGATCGCGCCATTGCACTCCAGCCTGGGTAACAAGAGTGAAACTCTGTCTCAAAAAAAAAAAAAAAAAGAAAGAAAATGAAGTAGCATAACATGATTCCCTTGGGGCCCTCAATGTCTTTTTCCTGTTGCGTTTTTAATTTGATCATTCCTCTGCACAAACTTGCAATGGACAAGTGCTTCAAGTAAACCAATAAAGATAGGGCCTTCTTTTAAATGCCAAGTCACCTACTGTAATATCCAGCTCTCTTTAGGAAAAATATGTAAAAAATGTGTATTACAAGCTTTTGTCTCTCTTGTTTACTTTGGGTTCCATTATTCATTGAGAATCTGAAGTAGTCAGGCTTATCTAGGTTAGGTTGCAATAAGAAAAAGAAAGATTAACCCTAAAGCTCACTGGCTAAAACAGCAAGTTTACTTATTTTTTGTTTATTTTTCTATTTTTAACATCACACTTGTGGTTCAGATAGCCACCTAGCTGGCTCCCCAGAATACCCCAGAATTCCTCCTTATTCTTCTGTAAAGAAGTCTCTGTAATATTTCTATCACTGGGGAGGTATAACGCCGTCCCACTCCCACCAGATCCATAACAAATCTTGTCTTAGGAAGTGATGGCTAAACAAAGAGCTTTCTTTATAAAGCCATCAACTGAAGAAAAAAAAAAAAAAAACCTTAAAAAGCTAATTTATCTTTCATAAAAACTAAACTTCAAAAGTAATTGGGGAAGGAATGGCAGAAGAAGTCACTGATTACCTCATTAAGAATACGTTTTATTCTCAGATTATCTGTGAATTGATCATAGAATCTTTTATCTGTATAAGGTCAATGTGATACACTGACCACTCATTTGTGTTATGTTTCAATTTGGATCCTGTTGGCTTTTTTTTTCTGACAGGATATTTTTCTCTTATTGGTATATTCATATATATAATATATAATTATACATAGTTAATAGGTATAGTACTGTATCAAATATGCACACAGACACACACACAAATATATATGTACACCTACACATTTGTGAATATGTTATTCTGGAATTAACCAATAAGAGAAAACACTGACCATGTCTATGTATTACATTTTTCTTTGGTGTCTGGTGGGTTTTATTTAGCTTTTTTCTGATAAGATATTTTTTCTTATTGGTGTATTCATATGTGTGTGTGTGTGTGTGTGTGTGTGTGTGTGTGATGTAACCATATAAAACATATTTTTGGTATATTCCTTTATATGTAATTACATAATTATATGCTAAATTATGTAAAGGAATCATACATGTTTTATAGTATATATAATTATAATTTCTTAACGTGAAGAAAAATGAAGCATTTGTCTAGCTTCCCAGAGTTTCTCTTAATTTTTATTTATTTATTTATTTTTTTTTTGAGACAGAGTTTCACTCTTGTTAGCCAGGCTGGAGTGCAATGGCACAATCTCGGCTCACCACAACCTCCGCCTCCTGGGTTCAGGCAATTCTCCTGCCTCAGCCTCCCGAGTAGCTGGCACTACAGGCATGCACCACCACACCCAGCTAATTTTTGGATTTTTAGTAGTGATGGGGTTTCACCATGTTGACCAGGATGGTCTCAATCTCTTGACCTCGTGATCTACCCGCCTTGGCCTCCCAAAGTGCTGGGATTACAGGCGTGAGCCACCGCGCCCAGCTATTTTATTTATTTCTATTTTTAGGTATTTCTTTGTGCATGTGTATACTTAAATTGTTTCTTTTTAAATTAGCAAATAGAAATTGCATATATTTATGATTTACAACATGACATTTTGAAATATGTATACATTATAGAATGGCTAAATAGAGCGAATTAGCATATGTATTACCTCACATACTTATCTTTTTTTGCAGTGAGAATACTTAAAATCTACTCAGCAATTTTCAAGAATACAGAACCTCATTATTAACTATAGTCAATGTTGTACAATAGATCTCTTGAACTCACCCTTCCTGTCTAAAAATCACGCTTTGCTTAAATAGCCTCACATTCCATGGCCTCTTCACATAAGCAATGCAAATTTTTTTCTGAAAAAAATCTGAGAAAGTACAAGCGAACAACATGGGAAAAACTGAAAATATGACAACACTGTAGCCCCATCTTGAATTGGGATGCCCAACCTTTGAAGAATCCATGTAGAATGGGCCAATGCCCACTTTCTTTTTTTTTTTTTTAATTGCATTTTAGGTTTTGGGGTACATGTGAAGAACACGCAAGATTGTTGCATAGGTACACACATGGCAGTGTGATATGCTGCCTTCCTCCTCTTCACCTATATCTGGCATTTCTCCCCATGCTATCTCTCCCCAACTCCCCACTCCCCATTGTCCATACCCTATTTCCCCCCAACAGACCCCAGCGCGTGATGCTCCCCTCTCTGTGTCCATGTGTTCTCATTGTTCAACACCCACCTATGAGTGAGAACATGTGGTGTTTGATTTTCTGTTCTTGTGTCAGTTTGCTGAGAATGATGGTTTCCAGATTCATCCATGTCCCTACAAAGGACACAAACTCATCATTTTTGATGGCTGCATAATATTCCATGGTGCATATGTGCCACATTTTCCCTGTCCAGTCTATCGTCGATGGGCATTTGGGTTGGTTCCAGGTCTTTGCTATTGTAAACAGTGCTGCAATGAACATTTGTGTGCATGTGTCCTTATAGTAGAACGATTTATAATCCTTTGGATATATACCCAGTAATAGGATTGCTGGTTCAAATGGAATTCCTATTTCTAGGTCCTTTAGGAATCGCCACATTGTCTTCCACAATGGTTGAACTAATTTACACTCCCACCAATGCCCATTTTCAAAGGTGTCTATTATAATTTTACATTCTCTGCTTGATTCTCCTGAGAAAAGTCTGCAGACAAGCATAAGGATGCTTTTCCCTTTACCATCTCCTGGGCATTCCACAAGCTTCCTTAAAGTTAATCTACAGATGTTACCAGTTTTTTGGTTGCTTTGGGTGGTCTCTGTTTCCTCTCCTCATGCATGGCAACATGCTTCAATAAAAAGAGCATGGGCTTGGGATAAGGCAGGCCAGAGGTCAAAACTTGGCTCCATCACTGAGACATAAGCGAGTTATCCACTTAGATGCTTTCTTTATCCATAAAGCAGGAGTAGATATTGTGATTCAAAGTCACAGTCAAGGATCATATAAGTCTTAAACTGAAGTCGTATTATTTAACTTAGAACATCCTCACATGTCAGGAGCCAAACCCCAGATATTTTTATAAAAATTGAAGCAACTGAATTTTTATAACATTCTTCACCAATCTAAAGAACGTATTTTCAGGAGCCTAAAGGCGGAGATCCTGGGCACACTGAAGTCAGTCATGACATGCTGGACAAAGTATGGGACACTGATTTGAGAAGCCATCGGGATAATAAAGGATAGCTGGAGATTGACATGTTTTACTGATGCTTATTTCTCTTTAATTATCAGCCACCTCCACTATATTCGTCTCAGATATCCTCCACATCTGCAGAATGCCCAGTTACCTGATTTCCAAGAAGAGGACGGTGTTTGACTGATTGCTAGGTAGAAGTGGAATCATTCCACCTACACAGATCCTAGTCTATTCTGACCCAATCTGGCTCTACACTATCAATACTGACATCTTTATACCTAAGTACAGCCCATCCTAAAAGGATAAAACCCCAACATAAGTATGAGTGTGATTTCAGCCCCTAAATCCATTTGTCTAAAAAGTTTCCAGAATGAGATGGGCTATCCTATCACAGAATAATAGTCAGAATTACATTGAGTACATGGAGGAAGCTAGAGTAAATGCAGATGGAGCATTCTTTAGTTTAATGGACTGAGGCCAGCATAAAAGTTTGGTCCAAGACAGTGTAGATGGGCTTTATTCTTTAATGATTGTAACTTACCTATACTTTTGAGTTGACCGTACCATTGTTGGCCTGGGTTTCTAACAGGTCTTAGCAGAAGAATTTTATAATTGCCTAGCTTCGGTGAATGTTAACGGGAGAAAACAGGTGAGGACAGCAGACAGGTGACTGGAATTCCGAGCCACAGGTACCAGATGTTTACATTGTACAGAGAACCCATCCTATTAGCAGACTCAGATGCCAATCTTTAAAATGATTATACCACAAGAAACAACACTAAATACTCTATACATAGCCCATAGAGACTACTATTATAACATCTCTATTTAGGTGAACCAGATGGTCAAATTTGTCCAACATTCTGAGGACACCATCTTAATTTTTATTTTGCAACTCTTCATACGTACACAAATATCCAATACATAATTCAACATGGTCGAACTCTACACCCTTCTCCCTCACCTTCATGCTTCTTTGTAAATTAGTCAAGATAAAGGACAAGACACCCTGTCAGTTTGATATAGATTGGTCATATATTTACAGAAACTTATTTTTTAGAATCCTAAGGGTAGAGATTTCAAAGAGACAACTTTCACCAACACATGGGAATAGAGCCTTGTGTTTACAGAGCCAGTGCTAGAAAGGAGCTGGTCCATTCACAAAGAAGGCCTGCATTTACGTCTTTGTCCTTTCCAGTGTTTCTCCCATGCTGTCTATAGAATAGCAAGATTTATTTCATCCTTCTATTCTATCATTTGGAAACCAGTGCGTTGAGCTGATGGTCTTCCCAACCTGGGAAAGTTCTGGGTCTGGCAGAATAGGCTAGCTCTGCCCATCAGGGAAAGCATGCTCTCTATTTCTTTAACTATATTCCCTCTGAATCTGTGCGGTATACCTTATGTTGACCCTTTCTTGTACTGATAAGATATGAAATTCAGATTTGGTTTTGCACTGGAAATACATTTGAAAGCCATTTGAACCAATCTCATGCAATCTTCCATAAGGTATATGTAGTTCATGAGAGTTTTTTTCATTAAAGTTGTGGCAAATGTCACAGCCAATGGCAACATGTTAACTTGCCTTGCTTTGTTAGCCATTCGTGTGTGTGTGTGTGTGTGTGTGTGTGTGTGTGTGTGTGAAGTTGATTAATGGAGACCAGAGTGCACAATCCTCTAGCCAAATATCATACAAATATTTTATATTTACAATTTTCATGACCTGTGCTTGACTTCATCTGTACAAGCCACCTCTACTCTATTCATCTCAGCTATCTTCCACATCCACAGAATGCCCAGTTATCTCATTTCCAAGCTGGTTTACAAAGTCATGTTCCAGTTCTGAAAGTGCCATTAGAGTCCTTTACAACCAGACCCATGTTTCCACAGCCCATTAACTACCAACAAATGAGTAGATGGAAAGCATGAGTTTAAAGGGAGAGTACTTATGCTGCTATTGATCTCACAGAAAAGAAGGAGCCCCACTATGGCTAAGAGTCCCACTCAGTGTGTATCTTAGGGCAGGTTTCCAAACAATAAAATTAAAAAGGGAGTAAGAGAGGCTCTGAGTTGGAGATGGATGCAGGAGAAATATTGGGCAATATTCTTGGAAGCCACACTTAAAAGGGAGTGAGGGAAGCAGAATTGGACAACAAGAAAATGTAAATGGTGATTTAGCTGCAATAGATGACTCATCTGAGGCTACAGGGAGCTCTAGAACTAGGATGGTCTTGGAGAGTTGTCAGAAATCAAGGCAAGGTGGCAGGAACTTTGTTTCCGTACATTGATCAGTCATTGAGTTCTGGCTCACAGGGAGGGGTGTAACCTGGGTGAGGCAGCTCACTTGAGCCAGGGAAATTCCCTGTGTGACCCTCATTTATGAGCTGTCAGTAGCTTATAACTGAGTAGCTGAGAGTATGAGGGCCTCAGTCTGAAGGAGGTCTCTGCAGTGCACCAAAACTTCCACTACAGTTTCCAATTCTTTGTACTTCTCAGATCCACTGGCTTTATATAGCATGCTTATTCCATTTAGGGGATGCTCCTCAAAGATTCTGGTTGATGCCTTGTCTCAGGGAAATCTAAAAAGGGAAGATTAGTGAAAATGTTTGGCCCTGCTACTACAACTAGTTTTGACGCTACGAGTGATACATACTTTCTAGCTACCCTGCTCTACCTATTCTAAATTCTCCTCATCACCAGCTAGCATCTCTGCTGGTCAAGACCACTTACCTTTTTGAGTAGCTGAGAGTCTCATCCCAGGAATGTCTCAGCCCCTGGTCACTATGCTCTTTTAAAGCCATATATGCTTCATTTGTTTGTATGCTAATAAAATCGAGCAGGGAAGAGCCAAGAAACATCTGAGAGGAAAACCAGGAACCCAAATTTCCTCTGTTTCTACATTGTATAATAGCTCCTCTTGGTAACTAGGGCCAATTTTCCCTAGCCAGTCACATGACCGTGTTTCTTGACTATGAATGTGGTCTATGAATGTGGAGCACGAAGTAATTTGGTAGCAGCCATAGCTTAAATTTTTCTTGAGACTCTGACTGTGTCCATGATGGCAATATTTTATCTCTAATAACCAAAATCTCTAGAACCATAAAGCCTGCATTTGAAGGGACAAGAAGCACAAATTCCCCAAGTGGGAGTCTGGGAATGATGGTCAACGGGTCAATCCTACTTCCATCCCTTGGCTCCCTAAAGTGTTGTATTCTGTCTGGAAACTTAGCGCTATATAATAGTTGCTGATTGAAAGTGTATGCTGATAATGGTTACCCCATCATCACAGATTGTCATCTCTAAGTTGACAGGTCATCTGTGCATTCAAAAGGCCATACTGTAACTATACCAGGTCAGCAGTTTTGGTTGGTACATATATGATAGGGTTAGTGCATCCCATGATTATGTTCCTACTTTGCTGTAAAATTGGTCCTTTGGACTAATGGGACATTTTGCAGTATACTGTTAATAAATAAAACACTTTATATACTTTCATATAGTACACTGTGAATAGAAAAAAGCAAATCCATACCTGGCATATGTGCTGATCCAGGCAAAATAAATTTCTCTCTTCCAACGTGGCTATAGTTGAACTTGCCAACAATTCGTTAGTGTGCTGAAGCAGTAGTGCCATACTGGGGCTTCAGTGTTAGTCTCTGCTGCTGGCAGTTTGGATATACAGCGTCAGCTGTAACAGTCTTGGTGCATCACAGCCCATGCTGTCAGACCCACACATTGCATCCTGCCTGCCACTACAGCTGCCCTGTTCGTGATCCCATAGAACTAGCAACTTTAAAGGCTAATGCCAGAGGCTGGCTCATATGAACTGCAGAGGCCATTCTTTTCTCTTGGTGTTTGGTGCCTCTTTTGTGAGAATAATCTCTGGTGGGTGTTGACATGCAATACAAAGATGTTCACAGGTTGTGCCTCCTCCTATAGATCAATGTACGCATTTCCCAGACTTCCTTGTTGATTATCTAATTTTTCTCCTTTCAGCACCTTAACAATCAGCCAAACCATTCACTGCTTTTCAAGATTTATAATAATATAACCACAGATTACTTTTGTTTGTACACAAGTTAGATGCAACAGATGTGCCACTAAAATCTCTGACCAATGGCAGAATTTCTTCCTCCTGAGTGGGAAATATTATAATCTATAATTGCTAAGTTTTTAAGGGCAGCTCTCACCCCTGTCATTCCCCACAGAATGTGATGTTGCTTTTGATTTATGATCTTGGCTGATGGGAAGAGGGCAGTTTCAGAAGGCCATTTCACATTAACCATTATAGTCCCTTACCCAAAGGACTATAGCAGGGGTTGTTCTAAGATCAGGTATGTCCTGTACCAATAAAATGTATCTCTCTACATTCAAGGACTGGGGGGAAATGACCTCTGGGTTTCTCTATGGTCCTGACAGACCCACAGTGAACCAAACCTTGGCAATTATTCCCTTTATTAGCTGCCGCCATACATACCTCCCCTCTTTTGGGGCAGAGGGAAGAGGATGCTTTGTGTCCTCAGGTATGAACATCAACTCAGAACCTATATCCAATCCTAAAAATATGATTTGAATATTCCTCTTTCTCCTGTGTATGGTTATTCAAGTAAATTACCATAAGTCTTTTTGGGGAAAGACTGAGGTAAAATCACTGTATGTAATTGCCTTGTCGTTGCAGGGTCTTTTACATTGTGACCCAGCCTCTCCTTCAGTCAATGGCTCTGAGTATGAAAACTGGCTCAAATCTAGAAATGAAGAGTTCTTGACTATATTAAGGGCAATTGTCCTGAGCCGTTTGGATACTTATACTTTTTTTATTATATGAATTAAGTAATTCTTTTGCTGGCTGCCCATCTACATTGCCTCTAAAAGAACACAGTGTTCTTTTAATCGGTTCCATAACTCTATGCCCCTAGGTGCCACTTTGACCTTGATGCTCATTTTTAAAATTGTACTACCTTGCTGCTGACAGTTAAATACAGCCACCTGACTCTTATTACACTAATATCCTTTTATCTGCAATGCTCTCAGAGAGCCCAGTTCTGTAACTGCATTTCCTACCACTAGCTTTGGCTTACAGATGACGGCCACCACTGAGCTTGTCAAAAATATTGGTGTTTCTCTTTCCATTGTTTTCTTGGCCCTCTCATAAAACATAGTGAGATGGTAGGTTTTCTGTCCTTATACAGGAAATAACAAGAGCCATCTGATTCTATAATGTTTATAATTTCTTCTTTCTCACAAACCTCTAAATGCCTAAGACATAACATTCACCAGTGCATTTCCTTCTTCTATATCCCATTTCATTTCAGTTAGGGATTTTTTTTTTTAATTATACTGCTACATTATGTCAATGTATATCAGTGCTTCAAAGACTACCAGTGCTACAGTCTTTATTGCCAGCTAGCCAACCAGTGATGAATCCAGCTCCAAAATCTTACTTTAAGTTTGTTTCTAAGACCATTTCACATTTTAAATCCCTGGGAAATAGACACTAATACAGACATTTCATGCAGAGAGTTTGTTGGGAGAGCCCTTGGAAACAATACCTACAAAAAAGTGAAAGAAGTAGGTTTGGGCAGAGGGAGAAGTTGAGCTGAGAAGCAGTTTCAAAAGAGGCCTCTATCAATACAATTAGTACCTCTGAAGCTGAGCATTTCAAAAACAATCCTCCTTAGTTGCAAACTTCGTTACCCCATTTCCAATAATGAACAAACAATTGGCAAGATGACCAACAAGAAAATAGAAGATTTGAACAACACTATAAAACAACTAGACCTAACAGACACATTTAGAACTTTTTCTCAAGTACACATACAATTTTCTTCATGTTAGGCCATACGATAGGTTATAAAACAAACCTCAATAAATTTAAAAAGAAAGCAACATGATATCCCAATAGATGCAGAAAACACTATCAATAAAATTCAACACCCCTTCATGTCAAAAACTCTCAAAAATCTAGGTACTGAAGGAACATACCTCAAAATAATAAGAGCCATTCCACAGCCAACATCATACTGAATGGGCAAATGCTGGAAGCATTCCCCTTGGAGACCAGCACAAGACAAAGATGTCCTCTCTCACCACTCCTATTCAATATAGTACTGGAAGTCCTAGCCAGAGCAATCAGGCAAGAAAATGAAATTAAGGGCATCCAAATAAGAAGAAAGACGGTCAAACTATCCCTGTTTGCAGACAACATGATTTTATATCTAAAAGAAACCATACTCTTGGTCCAAAAGTTACTTCAGCTGATAAACAGCTTCAACTAAGTTTCAGGATACAAAATCAATGTACAAAAATCACTAGCATTCCTGTACACAAACAACAGACAAGCCAAGATCCAGATCAGAAAGGCAATCCTATTCACAATTGTCACAAAAATAATAAAATACCTAGGAATACAGCTAACCAGGTAGGTGAAAGAGTTCTACTATTAAAATTACAACAAAACACTGCCCAAAGTGAGGGCACAAACAAATAGAAAAACATTCCAAGCTTATAAATAGGAAGAATCAACATCATCACAATGGTCATACTGCCCAAAGCAATTTACAGACTCAATGCTATTCCTATCAAACAATGACATTCTTCACAGAACTAGAAAAACTATTTTAAAATTCATATTCAAAAAGAGCCCGAATAGCCAAGGCAATAACGAGCATAAAGAACAAAGCTGGAGGCATCAGATTACCCAATTTCAAACTATACTACAGGGCTACAATGAGAAAGCCACAATGAAATACCATCTAACCCCAGTCAAAATGGCTATTAATAAGAAGTCAAAAAATAACAGATGCTGGTGAGGTTGCAAAGAAAAGGTAACACATATACAAGGTGGTGGGAGAGTAAATTAGTTCAACCACTGTAGAAAGCAGTATGGTGATTTCTCAAAAAGCTAAAAGCAGAACTACCATTCAGCCCAGCAAATCCATTATTGGGTATATACCCAGAGAAATTTAAATTATTTTACCATAAAGACACATGCATGTGAATGTTCACTGCAGCACTATTCACAATAGCAAAGACATGGAATCAACCCAAATGTTCATCATGACAGATTAGATAAAGAAAACATAGTACATATACATGATGGAATGCTATGCAGCCATAAAAAAGAATGAGATCATGTCTTTTGGAGGAACACAGATGGAGCTGGACTTAGCAAACTAACACAGGAAAAAGAAACCATTATCATGGGTTCTCACTTAAAAGTGGTAGCTAAATGATGAGAACTTACGAACACAAAGAAGGAAACAACAGACACTTGGGTCTACCTGAAGGGGGAGAGTGGGAGGGAGGGGAAGAGTGTGAAAATGTAACTACTGGGCTTAATATCTGGGTGATGAAATAATTTGTACAACAAACCCTGGTGTTTACCTATGTAACAAACCTTCACATTTACCATCAAACCTAAAATAAAAGTTTAAAAATAAATAATAAATTTTAAAAGACAGGCATAATACACAGTGGAATAAAATCACATCTAATCACAATGGAATAAAATTAGAAATCAATAACTAATCTTGGAAATACACGAATTTGGAAATTAACAAATGTGTCAAAGAAAAATCAAAACAATAATTAGAAAAAAACTTTAAAATGAGTTTAAACGAAAACACAACATACTAAAGCTTATGGGATATATATATATATAGCTAAAGCAGGGCTTCAGGTAAAATTTATACCTGTAGATACCTACGTTAAAAAAACAAAAAGGATCTCAAATTAATAATATAATCTCCCATTTAAAACACTGGTAAAACAAGAGCAAACTAAACATAAGGCAAATAGAAGGAAGAAAACCATAACTATTATAGTGAATATTAATAAAATACAGAATAGAAATACAGTAGAAAAAAATCAACAAAAGCTGGTTCTTTAAAAAAAAATACAACAAAATTGACACTTAGTTAGACTGATCAAGGAAAAAAGAGAACACTCAAATTATTAGAATCAGAGGTGATAAAGGACATTTTTACTGATCATACAGAAGTAAAAGGGATTATAAAGGAATACTATGAACAGTTGTATAACATTAAGTTGGGAAAATTACATCAAGTAGAAAAATTTCTAGAAAGATATAAAGTACCAAAACTGACTCAAGAAGAAATAGACAATCTGAATAGATTTGTAACAAGTAGAGAAATTAATTAATCAAAAAAACTATCCACAAAGAGAAGACCAAGAGCAGATGCTTTTACTGATGAATTCTATCAAATATCTAAAGAAGAATTAATAAAAAATCTTCACAAACTTTTCGAAAACTAATAATATGGGAAGGAACACTCCCCATCTTATTCTATGAGGCCAGTATTACCCTGATACCAAAATGAGACAAAAACACTACAAGAAAACTACAGACCAATATATCTTATGAATAAGGATACAAAAACCCTTCATAAAATGCTAACAAGTCAAATATAGCAACATAAAAAAAGAATTATATACCATGACAAAGTAGAATTTATACCAGGAATACAAGGTTGATTTAACATCTGAAAATCAACTAATGTATCAATAGGATGGAAAAAAAAAAAAACCATGTGAGCATCTCAATACATGCAGAAAAGCATTTGACAAAACTCAACATCTTTTCATGATGAAAAACTTCACAAACTAAGAGCAGAATGGAGCTTCCTCAATCTGATA
The DNA here is from genome assembly GCF_009761245.1 of Sapajus apella. Classification (NCBI taxonomy): domain Eukaryota; kingdom Metazoa; phylum Chordata; class Mammalia; order Primates; family Cebidae; genus Sapajus; species Sapajus apella. Next base: position 26,402,653 of record NW_022436949.1, on the reverse strand, counting down.
AAAGAAATCTCAAAAAAAAAAAACCAAAAAAAAAAAAAAAAACCAGAGCTAACACCATAGTTAATGGTGACTAACTGTTCACCACTGATGTTTTACCCTAAGATCAGGACAAGACAAGTATGTTCACTCTTGTCAATTTTATTCAATGTCATTCTAGAGGTTTTACCAGGGTAATTTAGCATAAAAAACAAAGGAAAAGAAAAAAGGAATCCAGATTAAAAAGAATGAAGTAAAACTATCTCTATCTGCAGATGACATAATCTTGTCATTAAAAATCCCAAGAAATGTATTTTAAAAAAATGAATTAATGAGTCCAGCAAGTTTGCAGTTTACAAGATTAATAAACAAAAATCAATTGTATTAATTGTATTTCTATACAATTGCAATTAACAATCTAAAAATAAAAATATTTTAAAAATCAAAATAACAAAATACTTTGAAAAATTAACAAAAAATGCACAATTTATATTTTGAAGGCTTCAAAGTATTGCTAAATTTTAAATCATTTAAATAAATTAAAAATAACCCATGTTTATGAATCAGAAGACTTAATATTATAGAGATGGCAATGTTTCTAAAGTTTATCTACAATCTCTATTGGAATCACAGCTGGCTTTTTCTGTAGAAATTGAAAAGCTGACTTTATATGGAATTGCAAGGTACCAAAAAAGCTTTAAAAAAAAAAAAACAGAAGGACAAAGTTGGAGGACTCATACTTCTCAGTGTCAAAACTTACTACAAATCAACAGTAATCAAGACAGAGTGGCACTGTCATGAGAACAAACATTAAGAGAAATGGAATAGAATCGAGAATCCAGAAATAAATCCATCTGCCTATGGTGCACTGATTTTTGGCAAGAGTTCCAAGCTTTTTAAAGGGGAAAGAATGATCTTTTAAACAAAGGATGCTGGAATAACAAGATAGTCACATGCCAAAGAATGAAATCAAACCTCTACCTCATACCACATATAGAAATTAACTCAATGTGGGTCAAACACCTAAATATATGAGTGAAAACAATACAACTCTTAGAATAAAACATGGAGGTAAATCTTTTTGATCCTGTAGTTGGTAATAAATTTTTGATTGTGACACCAAAAGCATGAGCAGAAAAAGAAAAAAATAGTCCAAAACAACAGACTTCATCAAATTCTGCTTTAAAGGATGTGATCAAACAGTAAAAAGACAATTCACAGAATGAAAGAAAAAATTAAAATCATATATCTGACAGGAGACTTAGATCTAAAATATATAAACAACTCATATAATTCTATAATAAAAATAATAAAAGCCAATTTTTTTTTAATGGAAGAAAGATCTGAATAAACATTTCTCCAAAGTCATAAATGTAAAAAGTATGTTTGATGTCATTAGTCTTCAGAGAACTGAAAATCAAAACCACAATGATGCCATTTCACACCCACCAGGATATCTGTAATCAAGAAGTTAGATAAGAGCAAGTGTTGACAAGGATGTGGAAAAATCAGAATCCTTACAGACTTCTGGTGAAAATGAAAAATGGTGCAGCTACTGTGGAAAACAGTGTGGCACCTCCTCAGAAGGCTAAGCAGAGAGTTACCATGGGACCTAAAATTTCACTCCTAGATATCTGCTAGGAAAGATGAAAACATATATCTACATAAAAATCCATACATTAATATTTATGCCAGCATTATTCATAATAACCAAAAGGTAGAAACAACCCAAATGTCTATCAGCTGATAAATGAACAAACAAAATATTATACATCCATCCATACAATGAAATACTATTGGCCATAAAAAGGAAGTACTGCCACATGTTTTGACATGAATGAAACTTGAAAACATTATGCCAAGGGAAAGAAGCAAATCACATAAGACAAAGACTACATATTATGTAATTCCATTTACGTGAAATATCCTGAACAGGCAAATCCATAGAGACAGAAGGCACTTTAGTGTTTGTTTGGGGATAGGAGGGATGAGGGGTAGTAACTAAAAAATACGGGGTTTCTTTATGAGGTGATAAAAATATTCTAATTTTGACTGTGGTGATGGTGGCATATATCTGTGAATATACTAAAAGCCTTTGAATTGTGAACTTTAAATGGGTGATTATATGACATGTGAACTATATGTTGACAAAGACGTTATTTTAAAATTTTCTTTACAAAAGTAGGTTGTCCACTCCACTGGCAATGTAAACAATTTCTCTCATAGCTCTTTCATTTTCACGCTACTTTCTTTCCAATTCCTGTTTCTACTCTTCACTTCCATTTATCTTATGCTTAGGTTTCATTTCCCCAGACCTACATTTCTGGTTCAATAACCTGCTTTTGAAGGTTTCCTGCGAACGCTTTTAATGAACCACAGGACTTTTTCAACGTAAACCCTATGATGTTTACTGGCATTTAAGGTTATGCTTCCCCTACTTCTTCAGGCTAGGTATAGCTTCTGTCAATCCTCAATGCTAAGAAACCTCTTCCAGAGAACAAGTAGGGGAAAAGCCCAGAGAATAATATGAGCTAAATGTGCAGTCATTCCTGTTTATTCACATTAAACTACCCTCCTTAAAATACACATTTGCATCTAACATATTTTAACCACCAGAAATTTCCAGGAAATTTCTCAGTTTCTTACACCAACAGATGTGAATCTAATATCTTCCATCTTCAGATGTGTCTCAATTCTAGAAGATATTGATTTTTCTATACTTAAGTTGGAACTCATTACACATTAAATGGAAACAACAAATGAATTCATGCATCCATTCATTCAACAAACATTCACAAAGGAACAAGTATTTACTATACTATGTACTGGGGTGCTGGGGACTCAACAGTCTTTGAATATACAGAAAAGGCTCCTACTTTAGAATGGTAGTGAGGGAAGATCCATTTGTGAAAGTGGCATTGCAGCTGAATGAGAAGAAGCCAGTCATGCAAAGACCTGGAAGAAGAACATTCCAGAGAGAAGAAACATCATGAATGACTGCCTGAATGCGTGAAACAGAGATCCAAGGGACACAGGATTCCAGAGAAAAGGGCAATCCCTTAAGACTAGGGATTGGAAACTTTGAAAGGCTTTTGTAAGTAGGTAAAACTGGAGCAGCACATTGGAAGAAAGCACCAGCCTCAAACTCATGAAAGGAATGGAAGGTATTCCAGGCAAGTGGAAGAATAAACCTGGACTATATTATGTGAAACAGGTCAGGAAGAGCCAAGGGTCTTAGAGGATTGTTTCCTAAATGTGGCCAGCTCTGAGCTTGGCTTTAGCTGTTTGAAATTCCAACGTGACATCCTAAAATGGTGAAGAGTATTGGTTGTGCCCAGATTGGGTCCCCATTTCTGTATAGCCCTCACTCATGCCTTATCACCTACAAGAAATACTTATTTTAGTTTTGCAGAGACAAAGAATACTACTTTCCACTGGGCCCTCTGGTTGTAAAGAATCCAGTTCTCCCCACTTTGGCATTAGTACAGTGAAGTGCAGGATCTCTGAAAGAAGAAAGGGGCGAAATAAACTTAAGATATCTCTTATGTCTTCCTGAGGATAAAAGAGAACCAAGCTCATTATTTCCAGGATAAAGTTAATAAAGTCCTAATCATCAATAAGAAAACTTTCCTCCTTTCAGAAATTATGTCCTCTGCTTCCTTTGTAGTCTCAGAAAAACTTTATTTTTCTAGAAACAGAGGGCAGAACAGCAACTTCCACCATCTCCAGCCCTTCACTCATAATCTGCACTGAAAAATTGAAAAAGTCACTTGCTTGAGTCAAAGAACTATCTTTCTTCTGCTGTTAACCGTGGTTATTTAGGACTCTATGTAAACTCAATATCATTTTTAACACACAATACTTGGAAAAGACGATATAAAGAATTAAATCATGCAGAGAGGCAGAAAGTGATTTTTACTTAAAATTAACAATATCCATGGTCCCTATCCCTGGGGGAGTTTATTTCAAATGCTACTTAATAATTTTTCAAGGCAGAAAATGACAAAGCCTGTCTGAAAGAGAAAAGGAGAACAAACTCCATTAGTATCAATGTTCAGCCCCACATAACCCCCACCTCAACCCCCCCCCCCCCCCCCCCCTATTCTAGCTGCCTTTCTGCTATAAGTGTATCTTTGCCTGAAAGCTGAGAAGTGGCAAGAGCATTTGTGGCTGAAAGATACTTACAGTTCACAGTAAGCATTCTTTTCATTCTTTACATTTTTAAATACAGCAGCCTCAAGGGAAAGACTAAAGAAGGGCTGCCCTCTTAATATATGAGGTGAGTAATACTGGATAACGATAAAAAGAAAGAGGACTTCCGTGTCATTTTTTTTTTAACCTCCCTTCTCTGTGGGAAGGTCAATTCCGGTTTGATAACCTGTGCATAGACCACGTGTAGCATGTGGGAGTCATCTCAGAGACAGACGAAAGGTGGATCAAAAGCATCTGCAATTTAAAATGCTCCCAAATCAATAGGCAAGCTTTGGAGAAATGGCTACATATTTTTAAAACTCTACCAGTTAATAGCACCTTTAAAGAACTCAGGGAGACTATGAGACACTCTGAAGTCAGACCCTAACAAGTCACTGTCAAGATACCTTCAGGCATCTTTAAAACATCACACAACTACCCAAAGAGAAAAACGTAAAGAGCTCACAAAGAGCAAAATAATTGATCAAGAGAGTGGTCTTGAAGTTTACTCTATCTAGTCTTTAAGAAGTGAAAAATGATAGGA